>NW_017306800.1:736772-786272 GCF_000935625.1 Nanorana parkeri | reverse complement strand
GCGTATTGTGGAACCTGGCCTTGGGGCGGCAGGTGGAGTAAATCCGGCCCTGTGGGTATGTTTAAACATACTTTAAGTTTTAGTTTTGAGAGTGGTGTCACTGTCACTCTGTAATGTTCATTTTAGAATCACATTAATTTAGAATATTCCAATGCACCAAACCATATTACCACATGCTAACAAAAATATGTGTTTACTGAGTAATTGAGGAACATTATAATTTAAATGATCCGTAGCCCATAGGCATACATAAAAAGTATACAACCATCAACTTGACAATCCCATAGCAATCCTACCCACTCCTCAATGGCCAGTTTCAAGGAACGGGAGCTAAATCTGCATTAAAGTATTACAGTGTCAGTGGTCCTGTACAGGCAGGGTGCACTGCTGGTGCTGCCTGCCCTTCAGCGTTCCATATGTTACTCAGTCACTCGCAAACAAAAAGGAACGCATTTTAATTATGTGCCCCCCCAGGCCATCATTCTGCTGCTTCACGTGACTATATCCTGTTGTTTGCACACAGTTCTGTGGGAATCATACAATACGATGAAATATATACAAATTAAATAATAAAATAAGCACAATTTGTTGTGACCCCTGCCTAAAAAAATTGCCCTCCTAGACGCTGACCTATATGACTGTATATACTTTATTTTCAGAAAAGCTTAAGGTGACACTGAACTCAAAAACTCAATTAGTAAATTAAAAGTGAGATTGTAGTCCATCCCGGGAGTGAGCTTGGAGCGGTGGTTACTTTGCAACACACACCTGGACCATGGGGAATAAGAGTAGCCACCCTTCAGAAGGAAAGACAGTGTCAGCACCAATTCAGAGATGATTTGAGGATCTACAGCCGAGTGATACACATATAAGTTACATGTTTGTTAATAGTTCAGGTAATCAAATTTATTTTTAAAATGTAACTCCTGAGTTTAGTGTTACTTTAATGGTGGTCAGCTCCATAAGTACACCAAGAACTAAGGGTGATATCTGCTTAGGACCACTGCGGAGACCAAATAGGCTGCGTTGATGATATTTCCACCATTGCTATGGAATTTAGTGAAATACATTAGAACGTGATGAAACATTATTACTTTTTTTGGTGCAGCAGCTTGACAGGTTCCAATTTCTATCAGTTTGGTTTATGATAATTGTAATATCTGCTTATCTTTACTCATGTACAGTATCAGCATGATGTAAATCATTTTTACTGAATGCCCCATAATACATGCTCTTGCGTTTATAGACACTTGTAGAGGAAATTCTGTAATTTGTACTTGGTTCTATTATACAGTGAATCATGAAAAAGCAAAAAAGTCATCATTAGCATATTTAGTAGAGACGCAATGGGGCTTTTTATTTTATTTCAAAATTATTAAATGACACTGTGCTGATGCTGTGCAATTTGCAAGTCATTAAGACATAAACTGAACTAGTTGTAAGAAAATAATTATTAAAATCATTTATATCCTGCAGGAGAAGGCTTGATATGCAACCTTTATCGTGTTTAAAAACCATTGTCATTGCATTGCTAAGGAAGGAGTGTGAAATGTATACAGCAAATAATTGCATTCAAAGGAAACCTGTGATGACAAACAAACTGTTATTTCAGACTTGCTTGTAAAGGTGCATTCTCCAGGACAGCCATCCTGATCAAGTCTTTACTTGTCTCAGTTCAGTGACTCACTAGGAAGGAATCCAACATCAGACAGACAGCTATACACTGAGTGGCCAAATTATTATGACCACCCCATCAGAACTTCGTTGGGCCAGGCGATGACTCTACGAGATGACTTCGTTGGGCCGCCTCGTGACTCCACAAGATGTTGAAAGGTGATGTGAGGAATCTGACACTGCACTGTTGCCCTTCTGTTGTCTTGTACCAGTCTTGCCACTCTCCGTTCTGCCCTAACATTGACTAGTCGCTGACGGTCACAATTTGCACGTTCAGACCCAGATTTTCGGCTGACAGTCCAGTCTTTAAACACTTTAACAATGAGCCCCTCTTGAACATTTAACGAATTCTGCTGTTTTGTTGATACTCGCTACATTGCTCCGAGCGCCAACAATCATCCCACATTCAAAGGCAGTTAAATCGCGTTGTTTACCCATATCTTCAGAAAAAAATCACTTCTACTGTTGTGGTAAACAACCTGCTTCCCTATTTATAATGGTCTGGCCCTCTAGCAACTTCAGCGCAAAATTATAGCTAATTTGCCTACAAATGTCAGGTGGTCATAATAATCTGGCCACTCAGTGTATAGCCTGCACTGTTAAAGCAAAATCAAAAGTTTTGCTTAGTTTAGGTCCTTACAATTTTAAACTTCATATTGATCATAAAAAATGCACAAAAAAAGGTATTTAAATACACAAATGAGATATTTAATGTTGAAATTAAAATTTGCTTTTGCACTTCCTGGTTAACCCCCCACCCCCCTATGAACATGCTAATAATACTTTTAAAGAAAACCTTTTTGTTTATGTTACATACCTTGTTTTAGACCAAATTATGTCATCACTGGGTCTCTGTGTTTCTCTGTTCCATGCAAGCGGACCATGATTGGTGTGAGGGGCAGGTTAGTTGATGTTGTAAAAACATCACAGCACCCTGCTCCAGTACTCTTCTTGCAGAAGGAGTTCGACTCAGCCGATCCAACATCTGGATCGGCTAAACCGAACCTCCGGCAGGCTACTCGCTGCTGTTCGGTCTATTCTTATAGATGCCGAACAGCAGTGAGTGAATAGCCGAATGCCGCTGAGCAGCATTCGGCTTGGCTGTTCTTCTCGGTCCCTCTGTAGTACCCGCCCTATGCTGCTGTCAATCAGTAGTGGTGGACCTGATGGAGAACTACAGCAGAGGGCGGGTGCAATGCTAGTTTGCTATTGGCTATTGCAAATTGAAATAGCCAATAGGAATCTAGCAATGCATTCCTATGGCCACATTTTTTTTTCTATTCTGACACGGCTCTGTGTCAGAATAAAAAAAAAAAAGCAGTGTTTGCAGCCGGGAGCGGGAGACTCCCGGAGCGCCCTGGAGAGTTTGCTGTCTGGAGATCAGTGTTCCTGGTTAGCTGGCAACCAGGGATACTGATCTCTCTGCAAGTGGCCGGAGCCAGCCGTAACATCACGGCTCCGCCCAGCTGTCAGAAGCAGGCTGTCGGCCGGCCAATGGCCGACAGCTCGGCCAGCTTCGGCTTTCAGCGCGGCTCAGCCGAGCCGAGGCATATGCGTTCGGCTCGACTGAGCTGCTTGGCCAAGTTCGGGAGCTGTACGGGCTATAGTGAATAGCCCGTACAACAGCCCTTCGGTTCTACTGAACTGAAAGGGTCCTGGGGCCGAAGCTAACCGAAGGATCGGCCGAAGCTACGGCTAGATCCTTCGGCTGCTTCGTGAATAGACCCCTATGTTTCCAGTTATGAATGAAGAGGAAGTGCTATACATCACTTCCTCTTCATTCATGAGTAGAGACATGGTAATCTTACTATGTGCTAAGTTTATAAATGAACAGGAGCACTCAGTACAGAGGCCTCCTGTCCATTCATAACAGGGGAGAGTATTATGGCTCCTCCATTTGTGAATGAACACTAAGCCAGTGTGCTTGGTGCTTCTGCTCATTCAGGGCTGGGGCTTTAGAAAAATAGATTTAGGACTCTATGTCCTCAATCTCTTTTGCTGTTTCAAAAGGGAAATGGCAGGGGTCTGTTTAGACCTCTAATGCCATGTGCTAGATTCTTTTCTTTTAAAAAAAATAACATTAATTTTAACTGTGTGGCAGCGCATAGCAAAGCATTGTGACCCATTGCTGTGCGTTGTGATACCCTGTGTTGCGATTAAATATATGCCTGCATCATGTTAGCACAACACCAACACAGCGCACAAACGGCACTGCAGATCGGGCGTTACCTCAACACAATTTTAAACTTAATTTGCTTATTTACAGTTTTGTGTTCCTTGCATTCCTAACTCAATACAGTTTTATCTTTTTGATTTAGTCGTAATATTGTAATTTATGGGGTTTTTTTTGTGTGTACTGATATTGATTTTAGTGTGTGTTTATCAATTTAATTATGTATTTTAATATTGATTTGATAAACATTTGCGCAATTATCGCCGAACCTACAGAATTAGCAGCACCATCTTTTTATTCTACTAGTCCTGTGCTTTCAGGAAATGTATGGTTTTGGGGGTCTTTTACAAACTCTAAAAGCAGCAATTAAATTTTTTTTAAATGAAGAAAAATTACAAAAATGGTGTAGCCAGCTGAGATAAAAAGTGGTAGACAGGGCTTGGCAGTGAAAGGGTTAAAGGTGCAGGCTCCAGAGATTTTTTGCACAATTTCTACACTGTTTAGCTTTTTGAATAGCTAGCTGACAAACGTCATGCTTGTTTTCACCTTACATGATTCTTTGTTGCCTAAATTGAACATTCATACTTAATTGTTAGATCCAAAATAGATGTAAAATATTGGCTGCTTTAGAGTCAAGACTTTCTTACCCTTCAAACCGATAAATAAATGTTGCAGTTTTCATAAAACAGATGTTACTGGTCCTCTCTTACTTCAATTTGCTTTTCAAATATTCATGACATTCCTACAACTTGAATTTACACAGAATTAATCCATCTGTACACATTCATTATACAAGAGCTGCCTCATGGATAATATTTAATTTGAGCATCACATTTCAGTTTACCTTCTATTAACCTTACTAAAATATATTGAGGACTGACCTTAGCCAACTTGTCTTCTGTCCCTAAGAAGATTACATTTCATGGTTTGTGTAGTATGGTATTGCATATTTCATAGGTACTTAAGTTATGCATAAAATATCTAAACAGATTAGAAATTCATGCCTTAGACTAATGAACGTTCCTTACCTATTAGTAATGACGAGTTACCAAAGAGATCCTGAATATTATCCCAACAACATTATAGCTTATATTCAGTTCAGAGTGAATTGATCATTTACACATTCATTTCATTTAACTTTATCGTGCGACAGACGCGCGACTTAATCGTGCGACCGACGCGCGTTTCCGAGGGCTACTTGGCTGTATCCCAATGGAAATGCGCAACAAAAACGGCCCAAAGTAGTACATGTACCTTTTCAGGCGTGGGCCGTTTTGTAGCGCGTTAGGGACGGGCTGAAATACGCCAAGGTGTGAACCAGACCCAATGAATACAATGGGATTTAGATGTTTGAGCGTTTTGTAGAGCGTTCGTCGAGCGTAGAACGCGCTACAAAACGTTCAGGTGTGAACGAGGCCTTAGACATCAAGCAGCAGTGTGGCTCCATATTCACTACTTACCTAGCTTCTTAGAAGGTTCTTTCCGAGCTTTTTTCTTTTTTCTTTCTGCTCTGGTTTACCCTCAAAATCCTAAAATATAGTAAAACTTAATTGGCTTCTAATAGAACTGGCACTAGAGCATGTGCATATACTGTATGTATGTATTGTCTATGTGTACAGCTAGTGTAAATGGTTATATGAAGCTTGGAGCTCTGCATATTGTGCAAACGCTATATAGATAACAGACTTATACTGTAACTACATTTAAAATGTGTTTGAAACTTTAAAGTATTTGAAAAAAGTTTTATTGGTAGGTATGCTTCTTAGGGGTCTATTCACTCAGCTGCCGTAGGCAGCCGAGTGAATGACCGACCTAAAGCGAAGTGAGCCGAACGCTGTTCGGCTATTCACTTCAGGCTGGTACGGCTGATTTCAACCGTATATCGGCTGATATCAGCCGTACATCGCGTGGCTTCGGGTCGGCCGTACATGCTCAGCATGTTCGGCCGAACCTGTACGTATACATGGCTGGAACCAGACTGAGCACATGGCAATGCCCTGGAGTATATATGGCCTGTCCCAGCATGCAACACTGGCTTTGAGAGCCCTGGTGATTGGCTGGTGAACTGCACACACACTCACAATACCCCTCATTGACATTTGAAATGATCTGTCCTATGATCAGCAGCTGAAAGTTTGTAAATAAATATGGATATTTGGGCCTGGAATCTCACTCTTGTTTCATGATCCTCGACAACAGTATTTTTTCTTCCACATGATTGGATGCTGTAAGTGAGCAGAGCTTCACCCCATTCACCAAGCTAAGTGACAATTTCCTAGAAAAGTGCAAATTTCACTTGCACAGTGAAGAGCCTATTTGTCTTTAGTAAATCCACCCCTGAATTTTTTCTTCTATAGGGAATTTTTTATTTTAATTCCGTGACAAAGCCACTTTAAAATGTCTCACTAGAAATAATCTTCCTGGCTGCACACTCCAGTGCTTTCCGTATATTTACCATATATTCCTTCCAAAGAATCAAAACTCAAAATCCACATGAGATTTTTCAGTGCATGGTGGTTAAACTTCCCCTAGGTAGTTATATACAGAAACAAGAGAAAGATCTAATGAATTATGTAAAAAATTCCAGCATATCAGACCTCCCTGATATACAGTGTGGGTCTCCTGGGGTCCTCTGTTGGGATCATTAGCATAACGTATCATCAGTTTAACTCAGACCTGCCACGTCCAGATGTGTGATGACATCACTACACCATCACCCACCCCCATTGGGACAGTCAATTGTGCACATCTAGAACCTACAAACGTATGCCTGTAGATAAGAAGGGCTGTGATCAGAAGTCCCGTACAACGATTATGCACACATAGCCTAAATTCTGACGATTTATGACAATCTTTTTATTTATTGCATTTTTATTGTAATATTAAGCACTCTGCTCTGTCATACTGTGCAAATACTGCCTAAGGAAACATTATCTCTAGCATCTGTGGTATGTGACTGTCCCTGTATTTTTATGACTAATTACTATCCAGTACAATTTAGATACATCACGCACAAGTAATAATACGGGTGAAAGCATATATCTTCAGTTAGGAGAGCATCCTAAAATAATATATGCAGTGTTTACAGAGTTTTAAATTTGTTACATGCAAACAGCTTCCTCAGTTCTTCTTGCAGAACAACAGGAATCAGACCTGAGGATCATATCATTTTAAATGCATAAAGAAAATTCATTATGCTTTGACACTTCTTCCCTGGCTTCAAAATTAACATTCGTGCCCCTGGCTATCAAACATCAGTGCACAAAATTATTCACAAAGGGTTTAAGGTTCAAGTGGTAAATCCAGTCATCTGCAAAATGTTGACCCACGTGAGTCAGAACAGAGAGCTTGATCTTTCAATATGATGAAAATGTAATTTTATAGATGCCAAGGCGAAGTTCAAAAGTGACACACAGTGTCATCCAGATAAGCAGTTTTGCCGAAAGCAATGCCACACTTCATAAGCATTTTTTTTGCCAGTGCTACCTATTATGCTTACAGAACTGCTAACCCACAGGAAATATTTTAATGAGTGACACTTCCTAATGAGACTCTTGTTTATTTTTGATTGCTGTGCACTACATCCATCTGTCAACCGCAATACTTACATATTTAAAAGTTTTCAATAAGTTGTAACAAATGGCCTTCCCTGAATATTGAACATAGTGCTGTACACTATTGTATACCCTGTGCTATCAATAAAAAATAAAAAATAAATGAAAAAAATAAGCTTAGTCCAAATATTGGCACTTTTGTGTGCTGCATAAAAGCAGAACAACAAGAGAGAAGTAAAAGCCAAACGTCATCTGTAAATTTAAGTAGGGTATACAATGGTATATTGTCGAACAAACGTTTGTAGGAAAAATCTCGCCGGCGCATTTAATAATGCCATCAGAGACTTATCTGAGAATGTCGTTCGAAATTTTGTTTGATTTTCTTTCTCATTTAACATTCAATTTTGGAATAAATAGAGTTTCCTGAACAAAATCCACATTCGCTGTTGAATTTCGTTTGATCAAGAAACATTTTACAACATGTTCCTTTTTTTGTCACTGTGGTGAAAACTGTTCACTGATTTGACCCCATTAACTATTTGAAAGTCGAACAAACGTTCCAAAATCGATTGTATTAATTCGAAATTCGTTCAATGTATACCCTACTTAACATAAAATCGGATCCACTTTGTATTTCTACAGAGAAATCTATGGCATTTAGTGACTATAAGTTACCACAAACAAAAGCAACAAATCAGGAGCGCAACTACCAAAGATTGTGTAAGTAAGTTAAGTCTGACGAAGGGACCAGTGGATATCTGAAATATGGACAGTGTCAGGAGCCCTAATAGATCTGGGAGTGTGGAGTGTGAGTGTCAATGGCAATATCACAGCAAGCAAAAGGGACTTACGGTTAGAAGCTTCCCTGTTGTCTGTGAGACCGACTCCTTGGTTTGAAGGGGTGTCTCCGGTGGTATGAGAGGCTGGTTCAGGATGGATGTGTCTCCGTATGGCCGCCCACGTACTCGACTGGCCAGGCCGAGCAGCGTCGGTCAGGAACGGAAAAAAGGGGGAGGAGCTACACGCGGCTGAGGAACGCCGTGTGTCAGTGATGGCAGTCGGGCTATGGTTACAGGGGTACAAAGGTCTCGGGTGTCTCCAGTGGCTACGCGTTTCGAGGGGTTGCCTCTTTATCAAGCCTCAGAGTACAGAGAGTACTCTTACCCCCTCAGCTCCTGAAACTGCCCGCACTTTCATCCGTGAGATTGTCCGTCTCCATGGAGTTCCGGACAACATTGTCTCTGATAGAGGGGTCCAGTTTACCTCGAAATTCTGGAGGGAATTGTGTTCTTCCCTGGGAATCGAGCCTCGGTACTCATCGGCCTATCATCCCCAAACCAATGGCCAAACCGAACGGACAAATCAAACATTGGAGCAATATCTGCGGTGCTTTTCCTGCTTCACCCAAGATGATTGGGCTTCGCTTCTTCCATGTGCAGAGTTCGCATACAACAATGCAATACATTCTGCCACGGGTCAAACCCCGTTCTCCTACCTGCAAATACTTCTCTCCCATACCCTTCTACTTGCACGGTTTCATAACTACTGGCACTCGTGCCACTCGGTGTCTGCCTGGCCTCTGTCACCATCCTCAAAGGCTTTTAGACACGAGGTGCAAGGGAAGCCTCCTCAACCATCCAGTCTCCCCAGACCAGGTTTGTAATACAACCCCACACCAAAATCCCCCCTCACCCCTGCAGTCAGGCAAGTATCTTTCTCCTGGCAACAGCCAAACCCAGACACGTCCATCGGATTGCCAGACAGAGAAGCGTGATTGGTCACTCCAGAGAACACGTCTCCACTTCTCTAGAGTCCAGTGGCGTCGTGCTTTACACCACTGCATCCGATGCTTTACATTGCACTTGGTGATGTAAGGTTTGGATGCAGCTGCTCAGCCATGGAAACCCATTCCATGAAGTTCCCTATGCACTGTTGTGGGGCCAATCTGAAGGTCACATGAAGTTTGGAGGTCTGTAGCTATTGACTCTGAAGACAGTTGGCGACTTCTGCGCACTTCAGCATGCGCTGACCCCGCTCTGTCATTTTACGTGGCCTATCACTTTGTGGCTGAGTTGCTGTTGTTCCCAGTTGCTTCCACTTGGCTATATTACCACTAACAGTTGACCGAGGAATATTTAGTAGCAAGGAAATTACACGGAACACCTGAATCCAATTATTTGAAGGGGTGTGCCAATACTTTTGGTAATATAGTGTATCTGTAAAGTAAAACTATGCTGTCTTCTACTTCTGTGTCTAATGAAAGAGTTATGCTGCCTGTGGATTTTGCCAAATTTTGTCTGCACAGACTGGGATCTATAAAGGTACGGCATTGCATATATTAGCATTTGAAACAGAACAAGCTATGACAGTAGCCACTAAAGGGCTTGAAAGTTTGGATGAGAGCTAACATAAGCACACTGGCATCTGTAACAGTTATCGCCGTGAGACATACATTCAATGTAACTGTTTTTGAAAGTTTTGTTAAATTGGTGAGTTTGGTTCCACTTCTATTCTGTAGGTAACTTTTAATAGCTCATTTTCAAAAAAATATTTATTTAACACATAAAATGCTTTTTTTGTAAGGCTGTAGAGATATTTTAAACTAACACTGTAAAAAAATGTGTATATACAAAAAGACTTCACCGATAGCCATACCAGCCTTCATGGATGACATTTGTTGATAAATTAATTGATAGCATGCTGTTTGTTGCCTTTACCCATCTCTGCGTATAGAAACAAATGTGGTAAGATCATGGTATTACTAGTTTGTACATGTCTCTTATCAAGACATTCTTTTGTTTGAAGTCATACATCAGTAGGAATACTAGAGAGATGCTTAACCTCTGTTTCATTGATTATTCCAAATGAAAGTCATATTGAAATAGGTTAAATTTCATACATTTTAATAGAAGGATATTTGCATAAACGGACCTGCCATGTTCTATTACTTTCTTTGCTTCAAGGTATCTACCTGGCTTCCAGAATATTTTTATGTGAAATTGCAACAGATGAAAATACACTTTCAAAACTGTATTTGAGCTTTGAACTAAATTCTCAACTTAAAAAAAAACCATGGTCAGGTTTTTAATGGAAATCTATTGCCTTTTTATATAAATGTGTGATCAGTTCATCAATTTAGTTGTATATGTACAATGGTACATTCACACACGTATATGTAAGTGTAATATGCAGGGCTGCATTTACTCTCTCTGCTACCCCAAGGCCGGGTTCCTCAATGCGCCCCCCTTCCCACCAAACACCCTCCCAATGAAGAATGGTAACCAGATGGTGGGGGCGGCAGGGCTGTTTTTATTTTTTTTTTCTTTATAATTTGTTTCAATTTTTATTTTATTTTTTTACTTTTTTAAATTTAAATTGATCTTATTATCTTTTACTTTTTCATTATGTTTATACTTGTTTTATTTAATTTTTTTTAATTTTTAATTTTAATTATTTCTTATTATTTTTTACATATTTTTTAATTTACATTTTTATTATTTTTTACGTTTTATTAATTTTTTTTACTTAACTTTATTGCTATAACACAGGAGCTAAAAATCCCCTGTGTGATAGCATTTGTACTGTATTGGAAGTACAGTACTGTGCTGGAAATCCTTTGACAGCTGAGATGGGAAGGCTGCGATTGCAGCTCTCCTTCTCAGTGTTTACACATTCGTTCCCCGCACTGCTCCCTCTGCTCTGGAAACCAGGCGAGGTGGGGCGGACTATGGAGTGGGGGCGGCGGAGGGTATGGAGCTGCATGCATATTACAAGTGATCTCAGCGACATTGCCTGGATTACTTGTACTAAAACACCAGCTTCTTCACTCTACATGCCTGAAGCAGGGCTAAATGTAGAAAAAACACTACCCGCCTGGTGGCTGTGCTGCCCCTCTACTCCCTGCCGTCCCAAGGCCAGGTCTCAGTGGCCTTGTGGGAAATACAGCCCTGGTAATATGGTTCATTGTGAGGAATTTAATGTAATGAATAAATAGTTATAGAAATAGATCTGAAAAAGAATGACTGTAAGGCACAAAATTGAATGTTTAATATTTTGTATATTTACACAATTTGTATGATGCAGGCATACCCTCCACAATTTCTGAAGAAGCAGTGGCTGGCACTGTGAAACAAGTTAAATTTTGCTGTTGCCCCATCATAAAAATTCAGCAGAAAAGAATCATGACAACTGTATTTTTTTTAATATCGCCAACTGGTGGTGTAATTTGACAAATAATGGAGGAAATTTAATAACGATGTATTGTACACTTTATGCTCAAACACAGTGATTCTTTGTTTCTAGATTATTGTGGGATTTCCCCCTGTGATGTGGTTTTGTCCTTTCAGTTTCACTCACTGCAATATGTCTACATAGGGGTAGTATTGTCACCTTAGACTGATTTGGACTACAAACACTTTCATTTCTTCTCATCTTTTGTATACTTTTCAATTATTCCCAGGGGAGTAGACATGGGGTACCACATCCTATATTCATTACAACAGCACTACAAAAAAGATAGCACACTTTTCAGTTACCCACATGAACATGTATTATGTTTGATATAAAAATAGCATCTTTATTAACACAAAACAAAAAAAATACAAATGAAAAGCTCATATAAAAAGCATGAATTTGTGATTTGATGATTTTTACTCCAACATACATATACAGTATATTATCACCCTTAGCTATCTCACTCACATATATAGGAATAATCCATGTGAAACTATCCTAAATGCATGTGCAACACACTAAACAGAAGAGAGAAACCGGAGTATTCTATGGGATAGACTGTACTCGTTTCATGGAGATAGCTCCGCTTACTCAGGAGTATCCAAAGTGTCCAATAAAAACACTGTACGTATAATGCATACCATGTACATAAATCCATATACAGCTTATCGAAAACAGATATAGAAATATGCATATACATAAATAAAGCACAGTATAATGATCTTACTTAGGATAATATGTGTGCCAATGGTAAGTCAGCAAATCCAGTATTCCTGCTATAACCAGGAGGACAATGCCTGGTCCACAAGGAAAACACCACCAAACACCACAATGCTGAAAGTATCAGGTATCGTAAAGGTAACATAAATATATGTAACACAACAACTTGTGGCCTGCACCTGGTAGCATTAACATTTAAATGTAGACTAGCTCCATCCAAAACAGGCATGCACAGTAGGAAGCACATTCAGAGCAGCCCCTGCAGCAGTTGAGTGTATGCTGCAATGGGATGTGACCTTCTAATATCTGGCCCCACCAATTCGCACCACCTCACTAACCCCCCGCCCCCTGTATTCTGTTGTGGCTCTCGCAGGCACTGTAATCTCTTGCTTTGTGCAGCTCACACCTTCAATCCCCCTGCCTGAACTCTGCTGCAGGCTATGAGGAATACTGCTAGCATCTGGAGCTAAAACTGACCACTCCTCCATCTCCAAAGAGGCACCACTTACCACCCTACCTGCTGCCCTCACTTCTATGTCTGTACACCCCTTCTCACCACCATGTCTGAAACCATCACCTCACCTTCCATATTCAGGCACACTTTTGTTAGTTAATTTGTATATGAAATGCACCTTACTGCACTTTAGTTTCCCAAAATATATACATTTAATGTGGTATTTTGGCACTATGTGCTGTAATTGTCCACTAACGTATACATTGCTTAGACTGTGTATATAGAGCAACAACTTTAAGTAAAATGAGCAATATATTATTGCAATAATTAATTATTTCATTTGTTTATTTTTTCATTCTCTCCTAATGTCGTAAGCTGTATTCCAATAATCATTTTAACGAAAACAATGTATTTGAGATTAAGCAGTAAAAAAAAGTTAGTAATAATATAATATAAAAAGTTTAATATTGATTTTATGATATATGTAACAATGTACTGCATACCACACAGCAATCTGTGAAGTGCAAATACAGCTTTTCATTATTCTGTTCAAGATATACAACTATTACTGCTCTCTGTAGGGAGGAAAATGAAAGCATTCAAACTAAAGATGGCCATTTTGAAACAATATCCCTTCATATTAATGTGAATTTTCAAGCATGTGGCTGGGGAAATAGCATTTATACCAGGTATAGCCCAGAGATGAGAAAGAAAATTGAAAACGTAATTTTAACCGCTGTAGTAAAAACTTGTGAAACAGGAAATCTCAATTTTGGAATACACAGTTCCCATACAGAAACTATTGGCTTAATTCACAAAGCTATAACACATATTGTAGCATAGAGAATTGAACCTTATATCTTTGATTGTTAATGTAATTAAGTCCCTTCTCTATTTTTTGTTTAGTAAATTGTAGTTAGAAAAAAATATTTTACTTGCATATTACTAGTGTAGATAAACTAATCAGCCTCATCCGACAATCAGCACCGCCCGCAACCAACCACAGACACACGCACATGCACACACACACACACACACACACAGACAAAACAATCACCAATTTATAACTTAACCATTTTAGGACCAGCATGTTACACCTCTGTTTGCAGTGCGTTTTTCAAGTTCTAATTTATTTTATTTTTATTGGGGGGGGGGGGGGAGGGGATTGGGTAAGAAAAGTAAATTAAATTAGATTTTTTTTACAAAGATTTAATTTTATTTACTTTCAAAAAATTGCTATTTTCAAAAAGAGTGTAAAAATTACAAACGAACAATCATGTCACAGTTACAATGGCAGAACAACCAATTCAACTAAGCCTACATTGTCACATCTTTAAATATAAATTGTACCAAATAGTTTGGTAAAATCCAATATTGGTAGTATCAATCTATACATAGGCCAACTAATACAATATAAAAACATATAAAACTCAGAAGGCTTTCTACCTGCTGCAGCTTATGCAAAGTTGTCATTTTAATAAGATGGAGAGATGAGACAACATTGCCCCAAAAAACGTTGATGCAAGATAGCAGAGGCTTCCGGATAGAAGAAATGAAGTAACCGTGTACCTTCAAATTAAACTTTTATTCCATAAAACACAAACATAACAAACAGATGGAGTTTGTTTTATTCAGGCACTGGTTCTAGCTGACACTGGTACTGGCTGTGCAGGCACTGTTACTGGATAACACTAGTACTGGCTGTACAAGCACTGGTTCTCACTGGTACTGGTACTGGATGGGGCTGGTACTGGCTGGCATTAGTACTGGGTGGTGCTGGTACTGGCTGGCGCTGGTACTGGCTGGCGCTGGTACTGGATGGTGCTGTTACTGGATGGTGCTGTTACTGGATGGTGCTGGTACTGGATGACACTGTAACTGCATAGTGCTGGTACTGGATGACACTGGAACTTGATACAATTGGGACTGGCTGGCACTGGTACTAACTGTACAGGCAACACATTAAGAAATGCTGTTTAAAAATGGTGACCTGCCCTGGGAGGTGAATAATGGACCTGCTCTCCAACCTTCCCTTTGGCACATTAGTGGGTTGATTTACTAAAGGCAAATAGGCTTTGCAAGGGGATTTGCACTTTGCAAGGGATTTTCCCTTAATGTGGTGACATTTTATTTTTCAAGGAAACTAAAAAAGACAGTATTTTTGCTTGCATATGGTTGGATAATGGAAGTCAGCAGAGCTTCACCTCATTCACTAAGCCGAGGGGAAAATGCTAATTCCCTTGCAAACTGAACCGCCTATTTGTCTTCAATATATCAACACAATTCTTATACAGTTTTTGAGAGATTCCAATATTCCAATATATTAGGCTTTTATTGGCTAATTTATTAAGAGGGCTATTATTAAAAGGGTGAAGAGTTTGGAGAAGGCAGGAGAAGTGAACAATCTAGGTCAAAATAGCTGATTTGGAAAAATTCTCCAATTCAGCTTACTTTCCAGTACAGCTATGTTGTCCTAGATTGTTCACTTCCCCTGCCTTCTCCAAACTCTTCACCCTTTTCTGAATAACCCTGTAAGTCTATGATAACAATGTTTCTATGTCTGACTAAATAAATTAACAAGAGATTTAAAGAGAATTTCACACATTCCATTTACTATAATACATCTCTTACAGGTTCCCTTACAGATATAGTAGACACCTTGGGGTTGATTTACTAACCTTATAAACACACCACGAACATGTATACACCTCTGTAGTGTGTTCCCTCCCAGCATGATCTATGGGTGGAATCTAAACACCTTTGTAGTGTGTACACACCCAGCAGGTGTGTTGGGCAAAGCCCTGCATGAATTTGCAAGGTGATGTTGTGTAAATTAGCTCTATTTTGCGTTGCTTGCGTTGATGAATGCAGGAATGTAAATGCATGAGCTAACCATTTTTGTCTAAACTGTGAAGCAGCATTATATATGCATCATGTGCATGATTTTTCCATATATGGCATTAGTGGAAATATGCTTTTAGAGACTTTTTGGTTGATAAATACGTTTTGCTGTGTAAAAAATCACACGCACATAGTGCGTGCGTGTGTTTAGGTTAGTAAATCACCCCCCTTGTGTCACCACAAGCCGATGGAGAAAGGCTTTCACTGTGAAGCAGGTTTTAGAAGTATCTGGTCTGCACCAGTGGTTCTCATGGCGGAGAGGGATTTTCAGTTATGAGATATCTTAGGGTTTGGCCTAGGATAATCTGGTTGGTGAAAGCAGACAGTACTTGGTGGAATATGGGAACCATTCAGTTGCTATCAGAATAGATCGCAGTAGTTGCAAATACAGAGTAACAAACACTTGCTCAGGTGTAGAGGCAGTAAACTCAACAAAATTTAAATCTCATGCTTCATTGAGATCATTTGTGGGCTGTAGCATGGTCATGTTCCAGTACTACACAGCCTGCTTGATAAAAGTGTAAGGGTATCCTACCAAGACACATGAGCCATACAGATAAATAATGGCATCCTTGGGGATCCTAGTCAACTCAAACTGAGAGTGCTTACTCTAGGGGCTCCTAGTCTTCACCAAGGACACTGATAGTGTTAATGAAGCTTGTGTTGAACCCTGGAATTACCACAGGCAATAAAGTTTAAACAAATAACATTTAACATGCCTCCTAGCTTTCGGAGATAAGAAAGGGATACCTATTCCTCATAATGTCTATGAAGGTTCTCATTCATCCAGGTCATGGTATATCTGTAAAAAATAAATCAAGGCAACTGGACTTTCTGTATTTTTCTTGAACAAGTTTCACTGGTCATCCATTGAGAGAGCTAGTTGGATGACCAGCAAAACATCCGGGAAAAAATACAGCAAGTCCAATTGATTCAGCATTATGTATTTAGGCAACTGACACACCTGTTGAACACTTTTGGACGATTTCTTAAGGGACCGTAATATACAGGGGTACGGGTACTCCTAGAATGAGATCCTAATAGGTTGGACTTGATGGACTAATGTCTTTATTCAACCTCAAATACTATGTAACTATGTAACATCATGCCCCCTGGTATGTGTACCATTAGGAATGTACATGCAAAAATATTTTGGGTAAATCCAGAATTGTTTTCTTTCAATTATCACTTTTCTTTTGTACTGGCTTTTCTAAATAGCAAACATCATAATTAAGAGATAACATTAAAGGTTTTGGTGCAAAATAACACTTTTGGTAGTTAAATAGTACATTTTCCTAAACATCTGTATATTGGACTTAAAAAGAGAGACAATTGAGGGGGAAAGAGTGACAGAGTGATTCTGTTCCAAATGAGGGGCAGTCCCTTTAAGGAGGAACAGTTGGGAGGTACAATTTAATACAAATAACACCCATAGAACAGGATTCCTAGAGTACTATGGGCTTACTAAATAGCAAAACTGTTTCCCTTTAGGCTCCCACACTCTCTGATTGAAACTTAGCAAAAAAGAGGGGGAGTGAGGGGAAAAGGTAATTCGGTCGTGTATGTGATCTTCAGTCACCTTGCCACACTTAAGTGAATGAGAGTAAAAAAGGTGAACCTGTTTTCATCACATGTGAAGAACATTAAAGAAAACAGGATATTTGCTAGAAAATGATTAGTTGATTAACAAACACCGCTTTGTCGTATGTGCCAAAGTCCATAACAAATTGCGTTGGGAAGTGAAAAGCCTCTTTTTCTTCAGTAAATCATCACACCGAGTTCTATCAACAGAAAGCTTTTTCAGCAAAACCAACATGAACAGACAGAATAGTAAACACGTGGAAAGAAGCTTAAAACCCTGAAAATACTATATAATATGAATATTCAATACTTCCTATTTACCAGTAAAATAGAAATAAAAGTTTTACAGTTTTTAGTCCTGATCATAATAATACAAAAAAGAAAATAGATGCAAAACCACCATATATTGCCTTCAATACTTGACATTGTAAGAATATAATTAGAAGCGTATTTAATAGGGAAGGGTAAAGCACAGAATTCTGATTAGTTGCCGTGGGGCACATTGCACTTGACCCAATCCTCCCCGATGTGACATATGGGCAAGAATTGGTCTGTTTATACCAATTCTTGTCCAATCCTATCATTCTTTGAAAATGCTTGCTATACATAAAGAGATTTTCCAATATAAAAGTGTATTTGTACTGAATCCAATCGTTCCCTGTTCTCATTTTAAAAAGGCAAGAGGGTACTTCACTGACTAGGTCACAGGTCATCATTCTTGGGAAGACATATATGGGCACCCAAAGTTTTTAGGTCTTTTATTCACTGCCACATTGCAGAGTAGCTGTAAGCTTTTAGAAAGAGTACAAGAATAAAGATGATATTTTACAGCAAGTTTTGTTTTCTCTATTATTGAACAAGTTTACATTTTCTGACTAGTATTTCTCTTGGGTGATGTAAAAAATATAAAATAAACATGCAAGATTATTTTCTAAAGTGGCCACTAAATTCATAAACCTGCTTTCTAAATCTGCTGGTATACAGTTTGTTCTCACCATAGCAGTGCATCTGAGGCAATATTTATCTCTCTTTAGACACTTCATACCTTTAAAGTAAAACAGAGGCTTAGATACATTGATTATCATCATTTGCTATTTTCTTCTGTGAGTTTATGCTAAAAACATGAACTGCCCTCTTACCTCACAACTCATACTGTGATGCTACCATAAACAAATTTATTAACACTCCTAATTATCCAGCATGCAGAAGATTGGGAATAAATCTCCTTTTCATATGCAAATTATATATTTCAGCAGCTGAAAATATCTAGAAAATAATACAATCTAAATAGCTTGCATATCAAAAGATCTGCAGCATTTATGGTTCGAATAATGTGTAAATGGAATGCATAAATATTACAGTATCGGCCAATGGCAACCCAACAATTGAAATATTCTAATTCCAGGAAACCGCAGACAAGAAGCTGACTCCTTCTCATTAGCAAAATTTGCTTTCAGATGGGGCTGCAAACAACAGTGCAGACCAATTGGAAATACAGTCTATGCCTTTGCTGTTATTTGCAATAAATACATTGATTAGACTGCAGCCTAAATGAAGATCAATTATAAATGTAAGTGAGTACAATAGAGTAAGTCTTTAACAGTATTCAGTATTTAGTAGACAGTAGACAGTATTCTGTTTTATCCTTTTTGAATAAACATCTCAGGAAAATAACAACAGCTAACTACAAATTAAAAGAATAAAAGCATCAAATATAGCATATACACTGTATATAATTTTCAGCCCACGTCCTGCGCCTGGCTTTAATCTAATATCCAGAATATCACAATATCACACATAATACTTTTTTTTTTTTTATTTGCATTAACGGTTAATTTTTTGAAAGTTTTTCAGGAGAATAAGAGAATTTTAATTGAAAAAATAATAGGGGGTTGTAATAATTAAACAATAATCCCCCAAAATCCATTTCACTTGATTTAAAACTATTTTTTTTAAATTAACTCCTGCCAGCTCCTGTTTTTCACACAAGATTCACACTTTAACCTCAAATTCACACATCATTTTAGATTTATGCCATTGCAAAAATGTGTGAATCCTTGGTGAAAGCTCTTTTTTTTCTCTACCCTCTACTCTGGAAGAACAACTCCTGCCCCTAAGAATAGTTGATTTTTAAAAATTTTGGATGGACTTTAATACATTTTTGGACATGTTCCCTATTCTGCAGCCACACCAAGGTTTTATATTGTCTGGGGGACAGCATGCAGTTCATTTCCACATGTAAGCTTCCAGCACAGTTGGAATGGAATAATGATGATCTAGTGACTGCCTTCTGGTAAGAAAAGAGAGAATGCATTAATGATGAATTGGCTTGATGATATGTTCCTTCCACTCTGGCTGATCTGGTGTTCTTGTGTATTAAATGCATAGACTTTTTACAGGAGCAAGCTTAGGAACTTGAGCATCTTATTCACATTTCCACTTTCACTACCTAAAAACCACCATAGAGCCAATGTGGTTAAACAAAACAAAGCTTTCCAAGGAGGAACACAATTATTGCTGAGCCTAGACTATCTGCATTTATTACACTGGAGAAGGACACTTCGGCAACAACTGTTGTTTGAAACAGGAAAAACTTTAGAGCCTGGGTGAGCAGGTAAAATATTCCCCAGGTTTTGCTTCCCCCTTGCTACCAAGAATAGTTATATTCAGATTCTGATGTCTTTCAAGGACAATATGTTTTTCACACAAGCTCAGCTACAATATTATCCTTCTGATATCACAGAGTCAATTAGAGTATAATTTCTATGACCATTCATTACACAAATGATCTACTCTATGTGCATTGTAGCCATCAACAGAGCCAGGGAATTACATCCTTTTATGACTACCTTGATTTCAATTATACATTTCTCACATCAGTTAAGTGCCCAATGCTGTGTACCTAGATAACCTCACCCTTCCCAGTGTTCTGTGCCTAAGTTCACTGGACCGGTCTATACCTTATTTTACTTGTCTTATGTGTTCAGTAAATGTGAGATTTTTGCCACTTTCCACCTTCTTGGAGGTTGTTCCAACTTTGGGAATCTATTTAACAGATTATGAAACCACCATGACCCTGGTGGTATCTGGAGCAAGTGGAAGATGCTTAAGGACACAGGGAATAAAGAAATGTGGGGTCGTGATATGTTCTATGCAACATAATTATTGAATTAACCAGGTTTCTACAGAAATATTTCTACATAAAAATAAATGTGGTACCTTCCAATTACATATTTCTTGTATAAAACAATCATCTTACTAAATCTGTCGGACTGTGGTTTGTAGACTTCATCCCTCTCCAGGTGTACAATCTACTAATACAGTCTATACTAACCTTCTACTATTATGAGCAGTGACTTTACTAAAGCTCTCTTGTAGACATGTGCACCAGCAAAAAATGTGTTTAGTTTTGTTTCGTTTTGATTCCGAATTTGTTTTATTTTGTTTGCCGGAATTCGGGTCCGAAAATCAATTCGTTTCGGGATTCGGATGAAATTCGTTAGCGGAAATCCGTACAAACTTTCGTTTCGTTCGTTCGTTGCAGCAAAGTGACATTTAAGAGGGGAAAAATGTTTTTTTGTTTTTAAATGTCACTTTGCTGCAATGAAAGTTCGTCCAAAAAAACGAATTGTAAATTTGGATTAGTTTGCATTTGTTATATCTGTTATTCGGAATTCGGATACATCCGAATCTCCGAATTTCAAAAATGTCGTCCGAATTTCGATTCGGAATGAGACGAATCACACCTGTCTACTCTCTGATAACTGATAAAAGGTAACATCCTGGTCTACAGTTTGCCTTAGGCTAGGCTCACACCTAGGCGACTACTGACCGTGCAGCAATCCGTGCGGTTTTGTGCACGAATGCCACACAGTCAGGAGTCGCAAGGCATGAACCAATTGCGCTGTGGGTGCTATTATTTTCTAATGGCTCCCCAGTCGCACCGGGCGGAGCGTGCGGTTTCCCGCAGCAATTCTGCCCATGCAAGTAAACATAAAAAAAGCTGCACGTCATGTGTCGCAAAAAAAGGTACTTGTACCTTTTTTTTAGCGTTTGCCGTGCGTATGTCACTCCATTGAAATCAATGGGGCCGCGCGTCCCGGGTGCCGTGAAGGTGTGAACCTAGCCTGAAACTTGAGTCTTGGCTACGAAAGCCCTGCTGTAATAGCAATTCACTACAATTTAATGTAAAAGTAACACGTAACAACTAAAATAACTGCTGCATATCCTGCATTCTCTGTTGCCATTGTCTTTCTTCTTACTTCTGGAATTTAGTAAAACCCACTTTTGCTACTAATAGCTAAACACCTTTCTACTGTAAGATTGGGAATGCCTTACATGTAAACCAAATATTTTAGGATGGAATAGGAAATGACCCCCTTTTTTCTGTATAAGTGTTATTGCAGAGATATCCATTAATTTACTATCCTAGAGACAGTAAGGGTTTTGTCTTAGACTGGAACAGGTGTCCCGATTGGGGGATACTCCCTCCTCTCCTATTCCAGGGGAAATGCTATTTTTTCTAATTGTGATATGCATTGGATTTTTATTATCTAAATATAACAATTAAATGGATACAAATATGCATAATAAAATTCAATCTAAGCATAATAACTTCTACTTCTGGTAATTTCTCCTTGCACACCCAGCAATAAAAATAATGACAGTTTCCAACCCTTCCCTACTCCATGCAAAACTAAAACAAAGTTTGGTGTTTACATAAAATCTAATCCAATCACTTTCAAGTGAACCACTTGTTATTTAAAAAAATAAATTAAACAATAAGCTCAATTCACTATAATTGATTAGTTATTTTATTTATATTCTTTATCTTACCTTATTATAATTTTCTTATGAAAATGTTCAGTTTAAAAACATAAATATTGCATAGGTGTGGAGTCCAATATTTAACAACTTAAAACCTATTTTTCTTATAAATCACAATTATGCAAAATCATGCAAAAGATAGAAATATTTTATATTTAATGAACATATTGTGAATTTACCCTATTTATATTTTACTAAACTATTTTCTTAAAATTATAAAAAATTTATTAGATCTGTACATTGCAGTGATGCACAGTAAAATGTGTGTTTTACTGATTGACACTTTAACACACTAAAATAAACTAATGATCTCCGTTTTTAATGGCTATGAGGCAGGTGCCCATGGCATGTCCTTGTTCGGATGAGCTCAGATTTGGACCAGGTTCAGCCAAATCTAAGCCCATGCATACTTCTGACCCCTGTACTTTATTTACTATGTTGTACAACAGACCCCTGACCTCTGCACTGCATGCACTATGGTTAACATTATAATCCTGTCCTCTGCACCATATACACAATGTTATACATCATATTAAGCTAGGCGACAGAGTCCTATTTCGTTTTATTACACAGGATATATGCCACCTACAAAAACTCTTAACCCATCAGAAGGCACAGCAGGTGTTGTGGTACTAAGGAGAAAGGTCAGTGTCACATAATGTTTTATAAATATTTTATGCCAAATGTGTTTGCAGTGTAATTGGTATATATCACTGCATTCACTGCAAGAGCTGTTGGGTTTCCCAACTTTAAAAAGACTGCATGGACTAAAAGCTGTAGCTAGCTAAACAAATGCATAAACAGTTTTATTCATGAACAATACTCTCCTAGCTGTGTTTCTGTACTTATGATAATTCTTCTTATATATACAGTATTTTTTGATTAAAATTGTACAATAGGTTCACAATAAGGCTCCTGTAGAACTACACCCATTTTTAAATGAATGCTCCACCCCTAATTAAAGTACATTCTTTGCTGGATGCACAGCAAAAAAAAAAGGTGTTGCTGTAAATGTTTTTTTTTTTAAATGTTGGCAACTATGTGGTAAGTTATTCATTCTGCTTAGGTGCATAACCTTAAATTTTATGAATATTAAATTCTACTTGCCTTTTAACTGCCTATGTTAAGATTCTTCTCTAATATGTCAATATTTTGTTGATTTTTAATTTTACATCATGAGCAAAATGGCAGCATTGCTATCACTTTTATTCCCTAGATCATTAGAAAATGTATTGAAAAGAATGTGTTTGCTTAATGTTTTTGCTACTTTTTACAGTGATTCTATAGCCAAGGAATGATCATAATGGAACTTCAGAGACTTGTGTCCATTGACTGGGATTATCATTTACTCCCAAATAAGCAAGTTTTAGCAAGTCTTAAATTATAATGGAATTCAATTAATGGTGGGAAATAATCCATATCAATGAATAAGCAGTTAGCTTTCTGTGGATAAATGTAGTCAGGATAATGAAATCTGAATTATGGATTCTTTTAAACAAGGCTGGGGATCTGCTTCAGAAAGTAACACTTGTACATTTCCCTGAAAGAAGTGGCTTACAGTAAATACACATTCAAATTCATATTGTACCCAGTCTGCAGCATAAATGGTTGTGCTTTCAGTTTTGGAAATAGGCTTTAATAGCAGTGGTGAAATTGAATACTGTAAGTCCATTTTTATATTATCATCAAAATACCTGAACTTTAGTCAGTAGCAGTCATCATGTTTGAAGTACAAATCTAATTCAAAAAATGCCAAAGGATTTATATAATTTTAAATGTAACGTATGCAGATTTACATATATTGTTTTACCCTAAAGGGGTGTCTATTACCATTCATGGTCCAGATTAGCATTATTGCTTTTATTAAATAGCTTAGGCTCGCCTGTGAAATGCAATTAACCTGTTTAAGTTAGTACAATAAAAGTGGCACATTTCGCTCAGGACATGGACTGAACTCTCACATTAATATTGTTTTTCTTTATGTCAAAGAGGTTTTCACAAAATGCTGGGTGGGATGGACAAAGAGAAATTGTAATTAAAGCACAGGTGCTTCGCCTTAATCTACTTAGAGGGAAATTGTCTTAAAGTTCCAGATGGTATAGGACCCCAGCAGTTTTAAAGACGAACTCCAGGCATTTATATACGTGAGCTGACTGATACTTAGCGCTCTCTCTGCTGTTGGAATCTGCTGTTTGGTGAAAAGGCTGAGTGCTGACACTAAAAAAGTACAAGTGCTACCTGTTTGTGTTGGGGAACATTACAGGGGCACCCCATTATTCAGTAGCTTACCAGAGCTTAGTTAGTGGCTTGGACAAAAAGATGTTATTTTCGTTTTGTGCTATGAACTTGCTGTAAAAAGCCTTCCTGCATTGAAACATTTTGCTACCTTGCTGAATAAAAAATGCATAGCAAACCTGCTTGGAATGGCCTTGTGTGTCCCTGTCTTGGTCATGATTTACTGCTGCTTGCCCTTTTTTGGACACAGCTTCCATATATGTTTTTCTTTAGGTTTGTATGGTGCAGAAGGTCATATGATCTAAGTTTACAAAACTATTGTGCAGTTGTTGCTGCAATCTGTATGGTATACTGCTAAATTGTGTGTATCATCTATTGTTTTATTTCTGTAAAACTCCAGATCTGTTGAGAAAATATAATGCTTTTCAGGTACATATATATTAAAAAAGGTTTTAGCAAACTTTCAGATTCTTACATCTTCCCTTCTTTACATACTGAGACAAGTTATTTCCCATTGCTTCCTCAAACTAAGGGGGTTATTCACTAAGCCGCCGAAGGCAGCTGAATGAATAACCGACCTGACGTGAAGTGAGCCAAAGCCCGTTTGGCTATTCACTGCAGCCGTGTACTGCTATTCTGTACATTGGCTGCATTTGGCTCACCTAACCTCCCTTCAGCTCGGCAGAACAGCCTCGGCACGTTTGGCTGAACCAAAGGGATGAGCACATTTACCTCAACCGATGAAACATCGGAATCGGCTGAGGTGAGCATTCAGCAGACAATTCCCTGCTGTTCACCCTTATTCTCCAATGGGCCAAACAGCAGAGAGTAAATTGAATTGCCGAATGGTCAGCTCTTGATTCAATTCGGTCATTCTACCTCAGAGGTAGCGAACAGAATTAAAAATGTAATTGTAAACAAAAAAAAAACAATGTCAGACTCTTTAGGTTCCTTACCCTTGTGAATGAGTAAGGGGTAGTTGTTACCCCAACTCATACACCAAATTGTAAACAAAATGGTAAATAAACACACCACACCTTGAAAAAGTCATTTTTTTAAACAAAAAAAACAAAAGCCAGTTGTGGACTTTATTATTGAAAAAAAAATTGTCCAACAATGTTAATCCTCCGTTTAAGCAGACCATTCTCCCCACTCCGGCTATGTGTTCGGCACAGCATGTTCATTCAGGCTATTGAGAATAGCTCGTACAGCAGCCCTTTGAAGGCTTTCTGCAGCCAAAGCGATCCAAAGTTAAAAAAAAAATTACATTTGTCTTTTTAACTTTTGACAGTGCACAGAAACAATAAAAAAAGTGTGGGATGCCCCCAATACAGACCCTTTAGGTCTGGTAGGAATTTTAGGGGGACCCCAACTCTAAAAAGAGTGCGGCCCCCCTAAAATCCCTTACCAGACCCTCGATCCGAGCAGCGACCAGGCAGAGCAGGAAAGTGGGGGAATAAATGTGTGGCCCCCACATTCCCTCAACATGGGGAGAGTGCTTTGCCGGGGGGACCCCCCCGGAAAAGCACCTTGTCCCCATGTCAGTGAGGACAAGACACCAAGATGCTGCCCCCCTTTGAGAATGAGTAAAGGGTAGCTGTTACCCTTTCTCATTCACCAATTAAATAGTAACATTGTAAATAAACACACAACACCCTATACAAAGTCCTTTATTTGAAAAAAAAAACACAACACAAGTTTTTGACAAGTCCTTTATTAAAAAAAAAAAAGGTGTCCATCCATGCAATCCACACACGTCAATGTCATTGTCCAGCGATGTAGATCCACGCAATTCTGATGCACTAAGGCCCCCAACTCATAGAAAGAAAAATTAACCGATGCCCACCAACACGACCAATCCCAAAGAACTCTTGCTGCAAAATGAAGGTTTTGACCCGAATGTCAACAAAAAGGGCAGAGCAAGTCGTGACATCACGGGACTTATTCTGCCCCTTTGTTGACATTTGGGAACAGAGCTCCCGAATGCTGTTAGTGACTCCTGAACAGCATTCGGGAGCTCCCGAATGTTATTTGGGTGCAGATCTATCAACGAGTCATTGTGATAGCATTCGGGAGCTCCTATATGGTATTTGGGAGTCCCAAATAGCATTCGGGAGCTCTGTTCCCAAATGATAACAAGGGGGTGGGACAGGTCCCATGACATGCTGGGGGTGATTTACTAACCTAAACACACACACACACCAGGTGTGTGTGATTTTCACAAAGCAAAACGTATTTATCAACCAAAAAGTCTCTAAAAGCATATTTCCACTAATGCCATATATGGAAAAATCATGCACATGATGCATATATAATGCTGCTTCACAGTTTAGACAAAAATGGTTAGCTCATGCATTTACATTCCTTGCATTCATCAACGCAAGCAACACAACATAGAGCTAATTCACCCAACATCACCTTGGAATTCCTTCAGGGCTTTGCACAACACACCTGCTGGGTGTGTACACATTACAAAGGTGTTTAGATTCCACCCATAGATCATGCTCGGAGGGAACACACTGCAGAGGTGTATACACATTCGTGGTGTGTTTATAAGGTTAGTAAATCAACCCCGCTGACTCTCCACCCCTTAGTTGACATTCAGGTCAGAGCTGTCATTTTTGCAGTGAAAGTTCTCCTGGATTGGCTGTGTCAGCGCGCGTTGGGTATTTTTTGTTTCGGCCAGTTGGCAGCCATTGTCCATTGTGATTGACGTGGATCTACATTGCAGGACAACGTGATTGACATGTAGATTATGATGCACACTACCACCCCTAAAACTCCTAAAATTCATACCAGACCTAAGGGGTCTGGAGTGAATTGGGGAGGGGACTCCACGCTGGGTTTTTTTATTTCAACGTTAAGCAACAAAAGTTTATTATGAATGACATTTGGATAAAATTTCAGATGCATCAGAATTTCGTTATTGGAAAATTTGGATACATTATTTTTTTCATTCGGAAATTCGGATGCATCCAAATGTCCGATTTTCCGAAAATTCATACGAATTTTAATTCGGAACAAAACAATTTGCACATGTCTAATTCAAACTAAATTATTTCCTGTTGTCAGTTTCTGGAATGCATGTCCCATACTCATCCAGCTGCCTGTTCACCAGATGGGCATGAACCTTTCATGGCTAAAGAAAAAAAAATGTCCAATTTGGAACTTGTGCTCAGGACACCCTTTATTCTCTATGATTATACAGGATCTACAGGCTTCTTGTAAATGCTGAACTATTGACTGTGCAATATCAGCATGCCTTCAGCAGTGATCTACTTTAATACATTGTATATTGTATACATTAACAGCCACAGAAACATCCAATATATTGTATACATTACAATATATTGGATGTTTCTGTGACTGTTAGTATTTGTTGGAAATGTTTCCATGCATGAATGTCAGCAATTTAATGATACCTACCTGATTTGTTAGGTGGGAAATCATTTGTCAATCCTCTATCTTGAGGTCTGTCTTTTTATCCATTCTAGTTTATGATTATAAACCTATATTTGTTTCCCCAAGGATTTTTTTTAACTTTGGTTTCGCTTTTATTCATATTTTTTAAATGCACTGAATTATTATATATTTCAATGATTAGTCCATCCTAAAGTGATATTTCAGTTATAAGTGTAGTGGTGGGCCGTATTGCAAACAGGCTTCTTATATCTGTTATGGGCTTCAGTGTTTACTTCCGAGCGTTTGAGGTCTCATTTCTAGTATTACAAATAAATGTTTCCTAGTATTCACATATCTCTTGTCAGATTGTCTATGATTGAAAGTCATCAAAAGTGGGCCCCGTGTAATTGCCATGTCAGATGTTTAGACCGAGAATCTTAGCACAGAGATCTCACTACTTGAAGAAATCAGTTGAAGGCTTTATTTTTAAACCATCTATCAAAAATTAAAATGACAGTTTTTGGTACAGATGAGCAATGTGAAGTGATCCACTTCTTATCCAACCATCTCAATGAGGCTAAGATAATGGTGCAAATCAGCAGTTTATGACCATTATTTCCAGTCTACATCATTATCATGGCCTTTTGGGAGATTGTGGCCATGACTTCTAGGTGAGCTCAAGTAAGATGCCTCTTACAACAAGATGAGATCTGCATATGGATCGGCAGATAACTGAGTCACTGCCTAATGTGTTAGTTGTTTGCCCTTTAAATTCTGTGAGAAGAATAGACTGTTCACTTAACTTTACGCTCATATCCTATTTAAATAATTTTATACAATTATTATTTTATTACCAATTCCCTTATTAGGGCTGTTCTCTTTAATGTTTTGCAATATTTATGGTGTCTTTGTAAGTTCTTATCTAATCATGTGTCTAGCTTCAAATTCAAATTATTGCCCATTTTGAATTTCATTTGGAGTTGATGCTATTAGTTAGTAATGCATTTTATCAGGGATTCAATTATTTAATTGTTATTGATTTTTCCCTTCACCAAGAAATGCAGCATCTAGGAAAAAATATCCATTAGTCGTGAAGCATTAAAAATCAATTAATAAACCATCAGCTCTGGACATGCACTAACTAATATAATAAAGGCATGATGGTAGGGAATTGTACAAACACATCACATTGGAGTGGATGATTTTAATCTATTGCAGCACATAAATTCATATTATTATGTGAACAACAAAGATATAAAAATGTCTGCAGAAAGATTCTTTTAGAATGTATGTTGGAATAAAAATCCACCATAACAGACAGCTAGTTAAGGAAATGTCTCTATATCAGTAGCAGTTTGCTTTTGATAAGGAATACAAAGTAAGTAACAAAGACAGACACTGCATCACTTTTACTGCCTCAGGAATCATGATGATGCCACCACACTGACTATAATAAAATCATCATACACGCGTATTGAGAGTCTCTTGGCATAATTTTTGTGGATGGGTGGCCTTTAAAGAAAACTCTACCTGCTCATGGTAAAGGTCATTAAAATCTTCTGCACATATTAGCAACAACAAAAAGAAAAGAATGCTCGGTGTAAGATATAAAAAAAATGTCCACGTTCCTATGATTATTCTGAAATCCTCTACAGGCAGCTGTTCTAAATTGGCTAAAGCACTAGAATATGCTATAACAAATTGCACTGCACTCAATCAATAAAACAATAAAAAAAAACAATAATCAACCCCTTATCTAATAAAACGCTACTTAATAAACTAATATACACACTATATAAATATATATGTCTCACAGTATGCTCTCAACAATACATAAAAAAACAATGGGGGGATTTATCAAAGCTGGAGCAGACACAATCTTGAGCAGTTGCCTATGGCAACCAATCATCTTCTCTTTTCAGTTTGTTCAGTTAAGCTTTGAAAAAAAGAGGTGGATGCTGATTGGCTGCAGTGCACAGCTGCTCCAGATTTTGTCTGCTCCAGCTTTGATAAATTCCCCTCAACGTGCTCCAAAAACAGTAAAGTACATTAAAGTGAAATAACATACAGGAGTCCAACAATGTGCTTCAAACCACAATAAAGTGCTTCAAATGAATCCACATGTGCAAAAATGTTCACAACGCACTCATCAGAAGAGATGGACCATAAATAATAAATGGTCAAATATCACTTGTAACCACAATCTCTGCCAGTATTGTTTCTTGGTTATCTTTATCCCCATCCAGGTAAAGACAAGGATCCTAACGTTCTCACCATCCAGGCGAGGCCAAAGGTTCTAACGTTCGTTCTGGGTGAATGAATGTTGATTTTTCCTTTATCCATTGTATGCAGCCTCACATACCAATATGACCCAGAGAAAACACAGCAAAAAAACTCCATAGAGTAAAAACATTCAGGAAATTTTTATTCAAAATGGTTAAAAGAACTTACATAGCAGGTGCCTGATTGCACTGCATACAGGGCTTGAGATACAGTATCGTCATCAGCTGTCTCGCACTTCCTAGTTAGTAGGTAATGACATCAGTATATAAAGGAGAGATCTACATTCATTCACCCATAAAGAATGTAAGGACCCTCGGCTTTGCTTAGATGGGGAGAACATTAGGATCTTTGGCTTTACCCGGACCGGGATAATAATAACCATGAAACAATACTGGCAGAGATTGTGGTTACAAATGATTTTTGACCATTTATTATTTATGGTTCATCTGTTCTGGTGAATGCGGTGTTAAGAATTTGGCAAACGTAGATTCAATTGAAGCACTTTATTGTGGTTTGAAGCACATTGTTGAACTCCTATATACGTTTTTTCACTTTATTGCACTTTACCGTTTTAGAGGATATTGTTGGACATTTTTCATATATTGTTGGGAGCATATTGTTGGATTTTCTATGTATTGTTGAGAGAATACTGTGAGTTTTTTTTATAAGACATATATATTTTATAGTTTTTTAGTTAGATTTTTATTAGATAAGAGGTGGCTTGTTGTTATTATTTGTATTGTTTTATTTATTGAGCACAGTGCCGTTTGTTATCACATATTCTAGGTGTAAAATGTGTCCTTTTAGTGAAACTCAATGGTGTACATTAAACATAATTTTTCAAAATCATCTGAACTTAACCAACACCCCAGAAGACCTTTTTATAGTCAAATACTTGATCACATGTCTTACATGAACAGGACTTTTTATACCTTTTATATATGGTTTCCTGGTGTTTGTTTGTATAGATTTTATAGCCAAAGACTTTTGTGTGGTGTCGCACTACTGTTTTAAACTCTCTTACACCTAAGTCAGGGAGGTTTTTTTTTAACTTGTTAAACCTCATGTGAGGGACAATTAAAGTGGCTGGTTTACATGGGCACAGATTATTCTTCAGAAATTGTGTGTCGAAGACATTCAGGATTGAGGTCTGCAATTAACTACTGTATATAGGTTATTTGCTAAAGAGAAAGAAAATAACACAAATGTATTTTTTTGGAGGAGTAAACTTGTTTTTATACTTCAGTGTTTTTATGTGATGTGATAATGTGACTTTTGTTCATGTCCAATGCCACTTGTGTACATTGGTAGTTAATTTTGTGATGCATGTTAGGTTTTAAAGTTTGCCTAAAAAACTGCTTTTTTGGATACAGTTGTAGCCCCTACCACCTAAAGTGGAGTGGCTACTAGAAATGTAGTGATTGCCAGAGCTGTAGTCAGCATGGCTGAATTATAGTTGGCATTTATGTAGTTAATTCCAGGTGTTCTGGCATTGAGTGTACCTGCCTAAGTGGAGTGTGACTTGCTGCAGTGTGGGACAACCAATGGTGGACACCATTAGTGTGTGTGCAGTCCACCAGCCAATCTCTGGGGCTCTGATAGCCAGTGGTACATGCCAGGACAGGGCACATATACTTGCCATGTGCTCAGTCTAGTCCAGTTCTGGGAAAGCCCAGAGGCTAGGCCTGGGGGTGGGAATACTTGAGTGTGGAAAATGCTCTGCTAGGCCTTAAGCTGGGAGGAGGCCTTTGCTACTGATTGAGGAGGAGAACCAGGGAAGTTGATGGCTGCTGGAGGTGCCTGGAATGGAATGGACCTCAGGAGAAAGTCGGGTGTCTCTTCTACTGAAGATTCCGTGCCAATCCCTATTCAATGGTTGTTCAAATACCCAGTGTCAGCGTGTGCTCCTATTAAATCTGAACTGGAATAGTGAAAGGAACTGGTGAGTCTGAAGTCTGTCTATTTTTCTCATGGGTGTTTTCTCTCCCTATTCAAGAGTTCTAATTAAAGTTCTTCAGCATCATACTTCTGCCCTAGATCTCAGCTCTGTTAAACACTAGAAGAGGGTGGTTAATACTAGTGGAGCAGCTGGTTGCTCTTATCCCTAGGCAGGCTATCGATGACCCGGGTTTTCCAATGGCTCCTTTGGGGTGAGCGCTACACAGTGTTAAAGGGTTAGAACCCCTGTCAGTTTTTTAAAATAATAAGTTTATATTTATAACAAGTTTATATTTAGAGTAAGGATTAGAATATAGTGGTACAGAGAACAAAGTAGGAATCCATTTTAACAAGATCACTTACTACTTAGTGCATTACATTCAAAGGTCTATGATAGTATGAAAAGGAAAAGGGAGAAAGGTTGTGGACAATAATAGGGACAGGGTAGGCAAGAGATGTATAGCAAAGGGGAGTTTGGGGTTGGGTCAAGGTATGGGGGAAGAGGGAGCAGCTTGATGACTCCAGTCTAGAGTGCAGTACTCCGCAGAGCTCATGTGATAAATCCAAGGGCCCAAAAGATCATTGAAATGGTCCTGGGTATCATAAAAGTTGGCTGTTAGGTTTTCCATTCTCATCAGTGAGCAAAGTTCTTGTACCCATTCTTGTATGGTGGGTGACCACCAATGCCTCAAGATAAGTGTACACATGGTTGAGACAAAAAAGGTGAAGTAGAGTCTTAGAGATATGGGAATATGACCTGTGTAGGATCACTAAGAGGGCTATTTTGGGAAAGCCGATTACATTCTCTCCGGCAACCAAAAAGTATACATTAAATACGGACCTCCCAGAGCTGTTTGACATAAGGGCAACTTCGCCAGATATGTAACATATTGACTTTGGGTGCATTACTCCTCCATCAACAATTTGTGTAAATTATAAGGACATTTGTACCAGTAGATTACTATTTTATAGCCTTTTACTTGAACTGCAGTGGCTCAGGTAAGCTTATGTTAAATAACAAAGGCCTTTAAAATGTTTTCCAAGCGTTCAGTTTTTAAAAGACCATATAGCAAAAATATAGTGTTGGATGAGCCAGTGGAGTGCTGAGTTCAAAAACTGTGGGGTCTATTCACTAAGCTGCCAAAGGATCTAGCCGTAGCTTCGGCTGATCCTCCGGCTAGCTTCAGCCCCAGGACCCCTACGGTTCAGTAGAACCGAAGGGCTGCTGTACGGGCTATTCGCTATAGCCCGTACAGCTCCCGAAGTTGGCCGAGTGGCTCAGTCGAGCCGAAGGCATATGCCTCTGCTCGACTGAGCCGCTGTGAAAGCCGCAGCTGGCCGAATGGCTGGCCATTGGCCGCCGACAGCCTGCTTCTGACAGCTGGGCGGAGCCAGCCGTCATCTCACGGCTGGCTCCAGCCACTTGCAGAGAGGTCAGCGTCCCTGGTTACCGGCTAACCAGGGACGCTGTCATTACACACTGAGAGTGGCCTCTCCGTTTTCTCAGTGTGTAATGACAGATGGCGTTCCTGGTTACCTGGTAACCAGGAACGCCATCTGTCATTCCTCCCCCGGACGCTCTGGGAGTCTAATAGGCTCCCGGCTGCCCGGGAGAGAAACACTTTCTCCCAGAAAGGTTCACTCTGCTCAATCGAGCAGAGTAAACATTTCCCTGCTCGTTTTTTTCTTTTTTTCTTCTGACATGGAGCCGTTGGCTGCTGTCAGAAAAAAATAAAATAAATCACCATAGGAATGCATAGCTAGATTCCTATGGGCTATTTCCATTTGCAATAGCCAATAGTAAACTAGCTATTGCACCCGCCCATTGCTGCTGTCAATCAGCAGAGGGGGACCTGCAGTTCTCAATCAGATCCCCCTCTGGTGATTGGCGCTCAGCGGCATTCGGCTATTTACTCACTGCTTTTCAGCATCTATGAGAATAGATCGAACAGCAGCGAGTAGCCTGCCGGAGGTTCGGCTGAGCTGATCCAGATGACTCCTTCTGCACTTCTGCACTTCGGGTCACCCGAAAATGCTGAGCATGTTCGGGCGACCCGAAGCCACACGAAGCCACCCGATGTACGGCTGATTTCAGCCGATATATGGCTAGGATCAGCCGTACCAGCCTAAAGTGAATAGCCGAACAGCGTTCGGCTCACTTCGCTTGGGGTTGGTTAGTCACTCGGTTGCCTACGGCAGCTTAGTGAATAGACCCCTGTACAGGGCCTACAAACCATGTCAGGTTTTTATTGTGTTCTGTGTACCCAATGGGCAGGGTCATACTCTCAGTTTGTTCTGGTGACCATTGTCACTGGGACTGAAAATGAGGAAAAATTCAATTTTTTAGTTGCCACTGGATCAAGAACGGAAAGGAAATCTTCCAATAGGGACAGTTACCAAGGTAACAACTGTCTAAGAGCAGATTTCCCTTATTTTGAAGAGATTTTCTATTACCTTGCAAAAAAATTAAAAGGGTGTTATCCATTCCCAACTTTATTTAAAACAAAGAAAGTGATTTTTGCTTAAGAAATACTTTTATCTAGCCATGAAAAAAGGATACAAGGAACTCATTATTTCCAGAAGTATTGTGGTTGTGCAGTACCGATTTTAGAGAGTGCTATGCAACATGTTTTGCAATTTTTAAAACTCTAAGGGGCCAATTAATCAATCTTTAATCTGACATATGCTTATGCTTCTATTTTGTTCTATACCTTTCTCACAGAACTTTGCACATAATTAGTAAAGTACAGCCTATTGTACGAGTTATAGCATCAATGGCAGGTCTTTAGATGTGACCTGATGGTTGCACAGTGTTAAAATTTTCTAATAATTCCCTAATGGTAATAATAATTTAGGAAGCTGAGTTGATTTGAACTCAGTGTGTATAGCATCCTTCAAAAATACATGCACCATGCTTATCCCTGCCACAGAAGGCAACTGAACCCATATTCTCGGGCATTCCCACATTTTGTACATCTGTTTCTGGAAATCTCCTTGATTAGAAACACTGATGGAATAGATAATATAAACATTGCTTTTTGGATGTTACATTGAGCTTGTACATATTGATATTGATTCAGGGTGGTATGTTTAAATGGAAAAAGCATCATAAAAAAAGTTTGCTTTGTCAAAACTTCTCTTTAATAAACTCATGCTAGCTACACTAAGGGGTCTATTCATGAAGCAGCCGAAGGATCTAGCCGTAGCTTCGGCCGATCCTTCGGCTAGCTTTGGCCCCAGGACCCCTTCAGTTCAGTAGATGCTGTGCGGCATTTATATTGAAGTGAATAGCCGAACAGTGTTCGGCTCACTTCACTTGGGGTCGGTCATTCACTCGGCTAAGATATTTCTATAATAATTTCTTGTATTTGGTCCCGTACTAACCAATGAAACATTCTCCTGCGCCTTACCAGGCCACGTGCCCTCGGCATTGGGAGGGTGTCCCCGTGCCGATGGGGACAAGGGCCTCTTCCTAGCACACCAGACCCGGTGGTTGTGGGGGTCTGCGGGCAAGGGGGCTCATTTGCATCAGGGTATCCCTTTAAATAAGGGGGCACTCAGATGCTTGGTTAAAACGCGCGCGCAGCCTGCGCGTGTGCGTGTTGGGCTTCATAAATCAGCCCCAATGGCTCAGAAATAACTGTTTTTCTTTAGTTACCTTGGACATATTTAGGTATTCTTTGTAAATTAAAATTTCACCACACTCACCAAGCTAAGGGAAGTTTCCCCTGCAAGTGAAAATTACACCGCAAGGTGAACATCCTATATATCTTTAGTAAATCAACCCCTTTGATACATGAGGGTGTAAACTGTCCGGTATATGCTGACCCCAGCATATACCCAGATAATGCATCCCACCCTAATTCCCATCTTGGCAACCTAACTAGGACTCTAAATAGGACTCCCAGCCCCCCGCCCCACAAACACATGCCTTTTTTTCCTTCTCCCTTTCCCCCTACCCTTGCACCCATTTTCCCTCTATATACCCTAGACCTCTCTCACACCCTCCCAATCTCAACAACATGCTCTCTCCTGGTTGGCTCACAACCTCCTACTAGATCTCCATGAATATCACCCGACACACGACATCTGCATACACCTTTGTCCCACATATACCACTATACCAACCAGTCACATTATTATAGTGGTAATCACTTTCAATGATCAACTCTACACTATTTTTTGCACAACACATGCATAGAGTTTACATTGTTTTATTAGTTTTGTCTTATGCCACTTGTAAAACCACACTCGAGTCCAATTAGAAATTAGTACAGCATAGCCGTTAAAATGTTGAAATGCTGACAACTTTAAGTATGAAGAGTTCATATGCACAGGCATCAAAGAAACCTTGAGAACCATCTGATTATACTTTTTTAAGGTAGATGCAGAAGGACCTCTGGTAACTTCTGTAATGAAGAGAGGCTAATATATACAGTAGTTAGCCTTGGACACCAAATACTGTACACAGATACATATGTGAGTCTTCCAAGATGTGTATCTGTGCTAAACTGCACTGCATGTACGTAACCTATACCAATGCCTACACCAATGAAGAGGATGTAGAGCTTTTAACACAAAATATGTGTCTGAAGTACATGTACACAAAGATAGGTGTGCAAAAGATTTGTCTATGATTGTAAGGTAAAAAAATATGTTGTGTATAGGTAACATTGAACACACATTTGTAGATCTATTCAGATGTGTATAATTTTAAATATCTAAATTTAAATTCTGAATTAAGTATAAAATATGTCTTACCATTTAACCCACTAAGCTAAAATAATGTAGATACTCATACTACACAAATATAACTAAAAATGCTGCAGTAGTAAACAGGTACCTCAAGCATTCATTAACCTCTCCTGATGTTTAGATGTTCTGTGATTATTGGAAAGTCACCACAATTCTGCACATTGTTATGCCCCATAAAATATTTATCCATGAGTCAATTAAGAAATAACAGATGGCACCATTATAGGAAGCTGCCTCCAGTTTAATCAGATGTGTGATATAGTGGAGCATCATTTCTGTGCCGCTTTTAATATTGTTCATCTCAAACTGATTGTAAAATCGCTTGATTAAATCAATATTGCACTGAGGTCCTCAGCATAACTAGTAATTATTGTTTAAAAATATTATCTTCATTATTTGTAAAACTGTAACATTAAACTAAAAAATGGGGTTTGTGTACATAATGCGATCTGTCTGAAAGGCATAATAACCAGAGATTCCCAGCTTCAAAACAACGTAGTACCAAAATCAAGGCAACAACTAACTAATTATATAACTCTGTACTACTAGTAGTTTTTTTCACAAAGTTTTAATGAAGATAAATATTGAATAACATGCTATCCAGTTTAGGATCTTTTATAACAATCCCGCGGACCATCCGAACTGGGAAGGACCACACCTGATTGACTCCATATCACCGCTTATCCAGCCAGACCACCCCAACAAGGCTCTTTGGGTTGTTTCCATCCCTTTCCCTGGTCATGGCGCTTCCCCCCCCTTTTGCTGTATTCCCTTGCCTATTTTTCACCTGCCCACGAACAGATTTGTGTGTGTCTAACACCCCCTTCAGAGCGCTGGATTTCTAGACTGTCCCAACAATTTTTCATTTTTTATTTGTATGTACAGTTTATAGAGTCTGTCCTACCTCATTGGATTAAAGAGCAATATGGATGGCAAAATAGCAGGAATTAGTCACCAGTACTTAGGAATTTGTAAACCTAGTAAGCTTTTCAAAATATGAATTCCTTAATCCTTAAAGTACAAGAAATTAATTATGTGCTGGGCAAGAACCAAGTTTGAACATCCCTTCAGCTATTGTGTGAAGCTTGGAAATGCCATCACTACTTGTCCCTTCCCTACTTGCTGCACCCCAAGACATTTTTGCCCCTGAAAAATCACTCACCGTTAATACAGTGCCCAGAGGATGTGCTGGAGAGCTAAATGTCCAGAGTCCAGTGACATTTTCCCATGCATCCCCTGCATTTTGGCATGTAACATCTCAGCTCCTCTCTGCTAAGCTTCTGCCCCATGGAGAAGGGAGAGAATCTGCTTTTTTATATGAATCTTCTTTCTTATTCTCTGCAGAGTCTTGTGACATGGCAATGGGCAGAGCTTTGCAAGCACAGAGGGGAACACTGAGCTTTAATGGTACTTTCCTGCTCTGTGGACTGATTTTGCTGCTTCTTGGGTGCATGATCAGTGCAAATTTTACATAAATAATTTTACTTAATAAAGTTTTACCCTAATTGGATGGTGTACACTATGCTCTGTCTTTTATTTTGTTTTTAACAAATCTGGGTACGGAAAGGAATATTCATATAGGATCATGGGGTGGATCGCTTTGACAGTCTTTTTGTATCTGGGTACGATCCCGCACATCTGTAAGGGGATCAGTGCTGTTAGACCTTTCTCATTAAGGTCTTAATAGGAGGTGTGCAGTGGGAATTGTGTTGGCACATGTGATGTGGCTAATTGAAATCACTTTCATAATGGGCCATGACTATTCTGAACATATATCATCACTATATTGTGCACTTGGATTTTAGCATATTTATATATTTTTTCTTGTTAATGTACTTTTGTCCCACTATGTTGTTTCAGTCTGTAGTTTTGAGCACATTACCGTATAAGTTATCACTCTTTTAAGCACTTTGATACATATTATATTAGGGTTTGTGAATTGTTTGTAGGGTTCTTGTGGGTTTTTCATGTAGCGTGGCACATACATGCTGTATATCTTATATTTTGGAGGAGGAATATGTCTGGTCTACTTTAGTGCTTGCGGCTTTGATCACTCCTTCTTGGCATGAGGTAGTATTGAGATAAGTTTAATAACCCCTGTTAGATTTGTGTGTACCATTGGGGATATTTCCATTTCCTTCCTGTATAATTATTAGCATTACATAGTATTTATATAGCGCCAACAGTTTGCGCAGCGCTTATAGCCACAACAGGGAGTGAGAAGAAATCACTCCAAAGAGAGGGAAATCCCTGGTAGTCACCAGAACTAATGTCCCCATTGGAAGATTTCCCATCTGTTTCTGTTCTAATTCCTTACGAAAAACCCACAATTTAGGATTTTCTTTCACTTTCCCTTTTTTTTTATGGACACCAGGACAAATAGAGAGGGTGAATCTCCCTAATGCACACAGCAACAAAAACCTGACGTGTTTTAATCCCTCTCCACTCTACCAAAAACTAAAAAAAAACTCTGTGCTTCAGTTGCATTTTAATGTGATTTCATTTTTCTCAACTTTTACAAGGAAAATGTCAGTTAGAATATGACAGGATGCCATGGGAAATGCGTTATTCCCTCAACTTTAATGTAAATTATGTCTTTCTCACAAATGCAACATTGATGAAATGAAAGGTTCGTAAAAATTTGACCACCTCTTGAAATATAAAAAATATATGATCTGATAACAATGAGAAACAAAAGGTAGTAGAAATTGCTTTTATTTAAATTACTTCCATAACTGAGTATTTTAGAGGTTTGTGACTGACGTCAGATTGTCACTTTTAGCTCTGTAATTGACAATTTTCTTAAATGCTTTTGAATACTTTCAAAAAAGAAACACTTTCTTTATGCTGGGTTCAGACAGCCAGTTCACCAACACTTAGCCCAAGAAATGTTGGATATAGTGATATTTCTCATAAAAAATACAAAGCTTGATAGGTTGAGTACATCTGTGCATAGCATTTATACATGCCTGAAATACACTGACATAAAAGATAAATGCTGGATGGTTCCTCTCTCTGTGTTTTTTCTTGAACAAAAACAAACTAATCGGAAAAATTACAATGAACAAAAGTTTTTTTTTTCTTTTGACAATTGCCTTTTTTTTTTTATTTGCAGAACTTGGCCAGCTTTGTAGGTAAGAGCCTTACAGTCTGAATCCAAGAATCCAAGATATATGAAGTATATTGAAATGCAAGAGCACCTAAGGCCTATATAAGACAAAGCCCACCAACATCGGATTATACAGTTTTTTCTTTATTTATTATGGTCAGGACTAAAATACATTATTTATTATTTTATTTTTTTTGGAGGGGGGTATTTTTGAATGTTGCATGTTAATATTTTGTGTTTTGTTTTAGCCAGTGAATTGAGCTCCAGATTATTTTCCATGTTTTTCTTTGTCTCTTTGCAGCCTTTTGTAAAAAGCCAGTTCACAAACCTCAAGATGAAATTTACACACAGAGCTGAATGAATCAGAGCAGTTAGACCATTGTAAGAGGAATCTGTCTGAGATTTAACCAGAGAAAGTGTGTCTCAGGGCAGACTGCACTGCTGTTCTTTAGTTAATCCACAGTTCTCTGTGAATCCTTCATCCTTTTTCAAAAGGAAAAATTAATAATATATATATATATATTATGTTCTTAAACATATATACACTTGTCTTGTTATTTAGTGCTTTTTAAATGACACAAATTTCAACTACTTCCCTCCTTAAGTCCTTAAGTAACCAGTGTCAGCAATTTCTACTTCTTCTGTTCTTTCTGTTCTCCTCCATGAAGGTCTGAGCCTCCTGTTATGTCTCGCTCTATGCGGACTCCACTCTAGCATCTATTTTGTAAAATAAATTACTGTCATTTCTGCTGTACCCTAGATGTATTACAGAGTTAGGTGAAATATGTGAATATAGATGGTTTGTGTATGTAATTCATTTTACTATTCATTGTGGATTTCTAAAATTGAACTTTGTGTTGAAAATTCCCATAAAACTAGCATCAATTCATAGGCTTTCATGAAATCACTAAGTAATGAAACTATTATGAATATGCTCTCTCTGCCTAATGCTTGACTTGGTCCCAAAAGACTTGTCATGGTATTTACAAAGTGACTTGCCGGTCTCTAAAGTTATTTGGCTTTAAGGATCAAAAAGTAGATTCCATCTAATATTTATAGACAATTATGTTTCATACCACCTTTGGGAGGAGAGAAAGTCTGAATTTAATCGATTTATTCTTTATCCTTTCCTGAAATGAGCAATGTGACCTTTTTTCTTTTCAGTTTCTTCTGTCTAGGCATCCATCTGTTTTTCTTTAAAACATGTAATGAGTTTTAGTGAATAAATGTAAAGAACATAAGCCCAAGTATTTATTTAAAATATAAAATTGCAAATATTAACATGTACAATAGTTTTAGTTAACTTAGTTTAATCATTTATTTGTCAGCTAATTGTAAAGCTTAAGATGATATGAATTATTACTATTTCAACATAAACATACTAAAATACAGATCTTATATAAAATCAGATTACAAAAAGAAAGGGTGGCTAGCACGATGGATATTATTTACAATACTGCAAAAAACTCATACACACTGTGATGTAGTTGCTGTTGTCTCTTTGTTTAAAATGACTGCTTTGTGATAAATTGTGGAACTTTCAAAAATTTAATTTTAGGCATTTATAGATCCCTGTAATTATATATCACACATTACAGTAATACTGTGACTGTCATGCTGTTGCACTAGTCAAGTCCAACCACATTTTCTACCTTTACCAATTTTTGTGTGATCCAAAAATGATGTGCGTGATGCTCAGAGACAGGGCTGTCCCTAAGGTATTCGCTGCCTGAGGTAATGTCATTCTGGGGCAGAGAAAGATCACTGAGGGAGGGCGGAGGCTTGCGGTCCCAATTCCAATGAGATTGAGATGTCTCAGGCTGCCTCATTATAGGGATGGACCTGCACAGAGATACCAGTAGAGCACAAAATCCACCAATCAAAAGTCTTTGGGAAAAAATTACTGCAACATGAGCTACAGAGGATATTTGTTTTTGCAACTTTTTCATCTGCTCTAACATCTTTCTCCTGCTCAGCTGAATTCCAATTAATCAGTGAGCAATGGATGTGACTGTTAAATTTTTTTTGAAAATGTTGGCTATGGTGATATCATCTATAGCTTTTACTACTGTGTACTGATGTGACGAGTACTCGTACTAGCCCAAATGCTCCCAATACTTATCCCGATCCCAGAACTTCTGGTATCAGGAAGCTGGGCGGCAAGTCATTTCACCACACCCGACTTCCTTAGTGGCCAGGAAGCCGGCTCCATGCTCCCTTGTCACCCGGCCAAGAGATCATGGAGCCTGGCTTCCCAGCCAATCAGGAAGCTGGGTAACATGTAATGACTCGCCGATCGGCTACCTGATTGGTGGGGAAGCTGGCTAAGCAGGAAGCTGGACGGCGAGTCATTAACACCTGGTGATAAGGGAGCATGGAGACGTCTTCCTGGCTATTCAGGAAGCCGGGCGGCTGATCATTACTCGCTGCCCAGCTTCCGGGAACGATATTCTGTACTGGCACTCGATACCAAAAAAACAATATCGGTGTATCCCTAAACCCACAGGGACCAATGTGAATGATCCTGCATACTTGACCAACAGCAGTAAACACATAAAGTATATAAGGTATATATAAAATTATATATAATAAACACAGAAGTGAAAACTATTTCTCACATTTTGCCTAAATATTTATTGTTTCAAATTTCAGTCCTATCCATTTTTAAGGGGTCCTGTCAGTGCCATTTATATCAGGTTGAGTTGAAAACAATGGTGACAATTACTTGATTTGTTAGGCACATGCTAATATTGCTGCAATCACTGTCAAACAAGTTCTTCAATGTGCTTGGGTGAGTATGGAGCCTATCCAATATGCATACCTAGCTGCCAAATGGTATGCAGCTGCCATCTCCAGAATATGTACAAAAATCTTCCATGTTTGGGTTCAGTACTCCTTATCTCATTTGTGAAATTTTTTAAGAGTTTCTTAATACTAAACACTACACTGAATTCTGGCATTTACAAAGTCTAACAACTAAGAAATGATTTGTTCTTTTATAAATACACAGAAAACTATTGAGCAGATGTGTAGAATGTGCACTGCATTGGCATGCTCGAAAATGGCACTTTTGGCATAATGCCGAAAGAGCCATGTTTCAGCCGATACACCGGCACAACCCTGGTTTCTTTTCTCCCCGCTGGACGCTGTTCCAGTGGGGAGAAAAGAAAGTGACAGCCGGCCGAGCGCTGTGGTGGAGAGCACTGTAAACGGCCAGCGTCTCTCCTCCCACACCGCTCAGCCGCCTATCACAGTCCGGCAGAGCGATGTGGGGGCGGAGACAGCTCTGTCACATCCCCTAAAAGTAAAGTAAAAAATAAAAATATTTAACAAAAAAATGAATTAATAAATAAAAATGAATATAAAAAAAACATTTAAAAAAAAATAAAAAACATTTTCGGTTTCGGCCTGACTCTGAGGCAATCTCGCATTCCCATTTTCAACTGTCTCTTACCTCTTCCAGCAGGGGTACAGTATTGAAGCAGAGAGCCTGGCAGGTGGTCATGTGACCACCCTCCCAGCTTCCCGATTGGATGAGAAGCTTGGGAAGCCTCAGCCACGCTCCATCGCAGCGCCCTAGGCACCGTGGTCTGTGGCTGTTATGTGAGAAATGTAAGTGCTGCTGCACTCTGTATCGCTGAGCCAGTCACAGAGAGATCTTTGGGATCTCTCCAATGGCTCAGTGACTAAAAACACAGCACCTGCTGTTGCAGTTTCAGTGTTAAACTTGGGGTAATTAGGGTGTGCCACGTGTGCATGCCTATGGTGCACTATCACTTATAACTAAGCTAGATTATCAACTCCTTACAGGCACACATTTCAGCATTGTCTGAAATGAGCATCTGAACATCAGGTAAAGGTAAAGGATGTTAGAAATCTGTTAAATGAAGGTACACTTTCAGGTGCCTTGTCCTTGTCAGGCTCACATTTAAAAAATATAGCAATAAAGACATATTCAAATAGAAAAATCAAACAGCAAAAGCACAATCCATAATTGCTAGACAACCTGGAACTATGTTCAAAGAAATCTATGTAAATCTTCAAAAGTCTGCATAACAACCCAAACCTGAGTATCCCACAGTGTTATTTATGCAAGCAATTAATGTGCCATGGGCCTTAATCGTAGCAGCAGGGAGAAAGTGAAGGGTCAGAACTTTTATACAAAAAGTTCCATTTTGATTGACCAATATATTTAAAGTTGCAATTCCACATTTCTATCACAATGTTGGTCTGTTAACCTCTTGCCGTCCGCCCGTAGTAAAAAAACGGACGGACGGCACTGCAGCATCTGCGGGTTGCCGTCTCCAGACGGCAATTTTTTTCTGTAGTACAGCGCTGCATGACGGAATAAATGTCAGTCAAAGTACCGCAGCGCTGAATACTGAAAAATGGCCTGGATGGGAAGGGGGTTTAACACCGCGGATGTCAACTGGTTAATGCAGTGGTCTATATGATACGTAAAACTTCTACATTGTGTACACTAATGTTGTTGTTCAGTGGACAATAAACTTTTATTGAAAAGTAAACAGTTTTTAGTTATGTTCAGAACTCCCCTTTTCCCTGTATACATTTCTTCTGCTGACTAAACATTTATTTCGCTGGCTAACACCATAAATTTCTTGCTGCACATAATAGGAACCAGTAACCAATGTGAGCAGGAAAGAAGTAAGGGAACATCACTCCAATGGCAGCAGAGACTCGGAGCTAGCTGTCATTGCTAGCTCCACACAATCGTTTTCTATTTACTTTTTAAAAACTTTTTTAACAATTTTTCTGTTCTGCTTGGTCCCTCTGACTGTGCTCTTTCCTTTCATTTGTGTGTCTGCGAAGGTTCTCATTCATCCAGGTCATGGTATATCTGTAAAAAAAAAACATAAATCAAGTCAACTGGGCTTGCTGTATTTTTCTTGAAGACGTTTCCCTGGACATCCGACCAGCTTTCTCAATTCAGAATTACTTGTACAAAAAATTATCTGTGAATAAATATTGTGAATGTTGCTCCAATCCACATAATCTGTTAATCACAACCATGTGTTGATTGCATTTGCATAATTGGAGTCTAGGAGGTGTTATTAACCTGCCCAGAGAGAGGTGTTAAAACAGCATTGTGTGTGGCAGGCAATAGATGTCTCATCCCCCCCCCCCACCTCTATTTAAGCTTGGCTTCTCCATTTTTACCTAAATGGCCTCTTTCACACTTCTTTTAAACCAGTCCTCCTCCGTCTAGGATGCATACTTGGCTGTCTTCAAAGGAGTGACCCTTTTCCTTTAGGTGTAGGTACACTGCTGAATACTGACCAGAGGGTTTTGCACTTCTATGCTGTGCCATGCGCTGGTGTAGCTGCTGTTTTGTTTTACTGACATACAATTCTGAGCACTCCTCACTGCACTGGACTGCATACACAATGTTGTTCATCTTGTGTTTTATTTTTGTGTTTATTCATGCTATTATTATATTATAATTTTTTAATTTCGTGTTTCAAACTTTATCATACCTGGGATGTCTACTGGACTCTTGTTTGGACAGATTTAGGTGAGTTATTCCTAAGATTTACTAAGAATTGCAGGCCTACAATACATAACACCAAATTTCCATGCAAAAAATTGTACCGCTTTTGGTACAAAATTCCTGACATAATAATACCGCCAGGGAGGTTAAGCAGATGATTGAGAAGTTATTAAGAGATTATTTCTATTTGACCAGTCTTAAACTCACATTACAATGCAATCATTGTATAGACTCCTTTAGTTTTACCAAAACTGTGCAATATGAGGACCTATCAATTCAATCAATTCTTATCCAATAGGACAGGACCTTGTACTACATAGTTGTTGGTAGATTAAACACTGAAACATTTTAGAATGCCACTTAAATGCAACTGGTCATGGTTTTAAGAGATTGGTTGAGTTGAACAAAATTGATCTCCTGTTTAAAAATATTGAAATTGATATGTAACATTATGTATTAATGAAGATTAATTAAATGTATTTTAAATGCAACTAGCAGAATAATTAATATGTCTTCATATCAGCTACCTATACGTATTTGTACAGCTGAACGTAGACTGGGAGAGGGCAGGTCAAATTATTAGGGGTCTATTACTTTGCACAGAGGTATCAGAAACCTGTTTTTAGTAGGGAAAAGCATAGAGATGACCTCATCAATGCACAGCTACTCCTTCATTGTATAGTCATAAGCCAGGATAGGTCCTGTACCAAGCTGTAAAGATTATTGCAAACATGTGCTTTGCCAATGCAGGGAAACAGGTTTGCATGAATCCACCTCAGCAATACATACTTACTATTGTTTTGCTCCCACACTTCTCAGCTGTTGAGAGCAAAATAAAACTTTCAGCTATGGAGGACTCATTCCATGGGGTTGATTTACTAACCTTATAAACACGCCACGAACAAGTATACACCCCTGTAGTGTGTTCCCTCCCAGCATGATCTATTGGTGGAATCTAGACACCTTTGTAGTGTGTACACACCCAGCAGGTGTGTTGTGCAAAGCCCTGCATGAATTGCAAGGTGATGTTGTGTAAATTAGCTCTACATTGTGTTGCTTGCGTTGATGAATGCAGGAATGTAAATGCATGAGCTAACCATTTTTGTCTAAACTGTGAAGCAGCATTATATATGCATCATGTGCATGATTTTTCCATATATGGCATTAGAGGAAATATGCTTTTAGAGACTTTTTGGTTGATAAATACGTTTTGCTGTGTAAAAATCACACGCACCTAGTGCGTGCGTGTGTTTAGGTTAGTAAATCACCCCCCATGTGTCAGTGCTTAGCCAATCACCAAGCACCTGCTTTGTCACATGGGAAAAGTTCAAATGAAAGCATAAGAATTATATGGAGCTGGGGAAAGGGGAAGTTCAAGTAAACTTTTGGCTTTGTTGTGCAAGGCAATGTAGTGGAATACTTTAGCTGTAATAAAGACCACAGCATGTCCAGCATCTATGGACAGTTCACATATACTGTATGCATATAGGCACTAACCCAGAGTTCTGCTTTAAATCTCTGAAGCACGCTATTAAACATTGCATGTGCAGTTAGCTAATTTCTATTAGTGCAAACCTGATCCATGTATACACATTTCAACTAACGCATCCAAAAAATGATGTAAAAGAGAAATAATTTATTTTTTATGGCATTATCAAGCATATCTGTGAATTGTGGACATAGAAAGGAAAATTGAAAATCATGTTAATATATTTTGTTCTTTAATAAATATTGTGCATTTCTCAACCTTGTATACTTTGTATAATTTACATATGATATATAACACATTTATTAAAACAACTGACTGGTTCATAGCTCTGTTGTAAGCAGTGGGACTGCCTAAACTTTGGGCTTACCTTGATATGGCTAAACAGAAGGTGGCACTGTAGTTCTGGAAAAATCAAACATTCTTTTAAAGAATAGATGCTGCATTCAACAATATCGCCCCATGCAAATGCAGTATGTTAACACATTTTCATTCCAATGATTTTTTTCCTAACATGTGTTCTGAATTTCTCAGATGAAACAACAAAAGCACACCTATATTTCAAACACAGCTTTTATGTGCCTTCTGGCATCATGGGTTTAATTGTGTTATACTGTACTGACCTCCACAACACTTTTCAATTACAAATATATTTATATGCTGTACAACAACAAGCAGAGATATTGTGTAACCAGTAAAGAATAAGCTTTCACTAGTAAAAAATTATTTCCCAAAGGCTGAAATTGGTTGCAATGTGCTACTGAACAACATCACTATTTAAATAATGCTGTTTAGTAAGCACAGCTGTCATTGTATACACAAAAGCAATGTTTCAACCTGTCAGGACAACAAAGAATATTAGGGATACATCGATGCCGATAATAGTATCGGTATCGTGCTGATACCGAGTATTTGGGCGAGTACTCGTACTCGCCCAAATGCTCCGATACTAACCCCCGATATCGGAACTTCCAGTCAGAGGGAGAATTCCTCTGACTGGCAGTGCCACAAGGGAACATGCAGCCGGCTTTTCGGCCAATCAGGAAGTTGGGCGGTGGGTAATGACGCACCTCCCGGCTCCCTGATTGGCTGGGAAATCGGCTCCATGCTGATTGGCCGGGAAATCGGCTCCATGCTGATTGGCCAGCTTCCTAGCCAATCAGCATGGAGCTGGCCAATCAGCATGGAGCTGGCCAAAAAGCATGGAGTCGGCTTCCCGGGAAATCAAAAAGCCGGGCAGCGGGAAATGACACGCTGCCTTGCTTCCCGATTGCGTGAGAAGTCGGCTCCATGCTAGTGGAAGTAGTGGTATCGGTACTTGGTATCGGAGAGTACCGTCATATAAATATCGGTACACGTACTTGATACTGAAAAAACGGTATTGGTGCATCCCTAAAGAATATATTCAGGACTAAAACATATAAAATCATTTATCTTTTTTTTGTAGTCAAGTAAATATGAAATGTTGCTTCTGAAACTTTCATACTTACATTTTTGACCAGTAGATGGAGCCCTAGATTAATGTTTACTGATTGCCAGTCTATTCTTAGCTGCTTTGTTTAAAAAAAAAGGGCAATATTCATAGAGCTTAATGGTTCAAGCTCAAATTTACACATAGAACTGAATATTACTATTATTTATACAGGCACTATATTTATATAGTGCCAACAGTTAAATAGTTACAGAGTTACATAGTATTTGAGGTTGAATAAAGACACAGGTCCATCAAGTTCAACCTTTGTGTGTCTGTGTCTGTGTGTGTGTGTGTGTGTATATGAGTCCCTGTGTGGTCTAGTTTTTAAGAGTATCTGTACCCCTGTATGTTATGGTCTCTGAGGAAGGTATCTAAATGATGTTTGAATGATTCAATACTCTCTGCTGATACCACTGCTTGTGGAAGAGAGTTCCAAAATGTAACTGTTCTAACTAAAAAGAAGCTCCTGTGCTCTTTTGTGGTTAAATCTTTTCTCCACCAATTTTAGGTGGTAGCCTCTAGTCTTTTTTTTAGAGAGTTTACAGTAAAAAGTTTATTGCTGATGTTGCCATCTCTACTAAACATTTTGTACATCAAAATCTTGTCCACCCTTAATCGCCTCACTAAAGGTGCCCACACACCTTGCGATAATCGTACGATAATCGTGTGAAATCCCGTGTCTGGAAGGCGTGCGACCTCTGCTACTGTAAAGTCGCACGACTTTTATCTTAGGAACATGTTCGAAAACCCGCCGAGAATCGTACGATTGTCGGCGGGTGTGTGGCATGTTTGTAAGATAAATGCTGCACGGACCGGTGTGCACATGCGCACACTGCCCGTTCAGCATTGCGGTCATCGCAAGTACGATCTGCCTGTCCAAGATAGGCAGATCGTACGTTTTTTTAATTACCTTGCAACCATCGCAAGACAAAAGTCTTGAGATGGTTGTAAGGTGTGTGCCCAGCATTACAGTGTGAACAAGTTTAAATTTAGCAACCTTGTCTCATTGCTTTGGTCCTCCATCCCCCAACTATATATTTGTGCCTTTTCCAAGTGTCTTATCGACACTTATTTTAACACAGAAACTTTGTTTAACATAGACATTGCAAAAGTGCCTATGCCTCCTGGCAAATGTGCCTTCCCCCATAAGTACATCTAAATGTATAAGACTATGGAGTGGGGGGGGGGGGGG
>NW_017306800.1:735866-736743 GCF_000935625.1 Nanorana parkeri | reverse complement strand
GGGGGGGGGGGGGTGTATACTAATTAATCAATTAGGAAATTATAAAAGACACATAGATCAAAGAGCAAACTTTTCACACTAAAAGAAGACAGGCATAGGCAATCAAGATAACTGTGCCTTTTAAACAAACAAGAAAGTGAGTATATGTCAATAATATGTTGTGGCAGACAGACAGCAGTTGAATCAGGATGGAGCAAAGATTAAATGTGCATATCAGGAAGAATTGTTGCAGTAATGTTGTGGCAAACTAACAGCAGTTGAATCAGGTTTGAGAAGAGATTAAAGGAGAACTATGGGGTTAAGGCTTTTCCCCCTATTCACTCACTGCTGTTCGGCATCTATAAGAATAGACCGAACAGCAGCGAGTAGCCTGCCGGAGGTTCGGCTTAGCTGATCCAGATGACTCCTTCTGCACTTGCGAAACCGCTCGATGTAGGCTGATTTCAGCCGATATACGTATGAAGGCTTATTTCAGCCGATATCCGGCTAAAAGCAGCCTTACCAGCCTGAAGTGAATAGCCGAACAGCGTTCGGCTCACTTCGCTTCAGGTCGGTCGTTCACTAAGCTGCCTGCGGCAGCTTAGTGAATAGACCCCTTCGTTTAACAAAGACATTGCAAAAGTGCCTATGCCCCCTGGAATAAGTCAGAGGAGGGACTCAATGCTGTCACTTTCCTTCACTGTCTGCTTTGCTCACATGGAGTGTCTGGAGTTTTAATGAGAGAGAAAGCATCTGAAGGCAAACGGCTTCTGGTATACTTTCTCTTTAAATAAAAACCATAATCCTCTGTGAAACCACTGTTATATGTGTACCATGTACTTAAGTTTCATTTGATATATATTTAAAAAAATTATTATATTTAAAAAATAATTAAAAT
>NW_017306800.1:697761-734922 GCF_000935625.1 Nanorana parkeri | reverse complement strand
CTATTCTTAGCTGCTTTGTTTAAAAAAAAAGGGCAATATTCATAGAGCTTAATGGTTCAAGCTCAAATTTACACATAGAACTGAATATTACTATTATTTATACAGGCACTATATTTATATAGTGCCAACAGTTAAATAGTTACAGAGTTACATAGTATTTGAGGTTGAATAAAGACACAGGTCCATCAAGTTCAACCTTTGTGTGTCTGTGTCTGTGTGTGTGTGTGTGTGTATATGAGTCCCTGTGTGGTCTAGTTTTTAAGAGTATCTGTACCCCTGTATGTTATGGTCTCTGAGGAAGGTATCTAAATGATGTTTGAATGATTCAATACTCTCTGCTGATACCACTGCTTGTGGAAGAGAGTTCCAAAATGTAACTGTTCTAACTAAAAAGAAGCTCCTGTGCTCTTTTGTGGTTAAATCTTTTCTCCACCAATTTTAGGTGGTAGCCTCTAGTCTTTTTTTTAGAGAGTTTACAGTAAAAAGTTTATTGCTGATGTTGCCATCTCTACTAAACATTTTGTACATCAAAATCTTGTCCACCCTTAATCGCCTCACTAAAGGTGCCCACACACCTTGCGATAATCGTACGATAATCGTGTGAAATCCCGTGTCTGGAAGGCGTGCGACCTCTGCTACTGTAAAGTCGCACGATGTGGGGGGGGGGGGGGTGTATACTAATTAATCAATTAGGAAATTATAAAAGACACATAGATCAAAGAGCAAACTTTTCACACTAAAAGAAGACAGGCATAGGCAATCAAGATAACTGTGCCTTTTAAACAAACAAGAAAGTGAGTATATGTCAATAATATGTTGTGGCAGACAGACAGCAGTTGAATCAGGATGGAGCAAAGATTAAATGTGCATATCAGGAAGAATTGTTGCAGTAATGTTGTGGCAAACTAACAGCAGTTGAATCAGGTTTGAGAAGAGATTAAAGGAGAACTATGGGGTTAAGGCTTTTCCCCCTATTCACTCACTGCTGTTCGGCATCTATAAGAATAGACCGAACAGCAGCGAGTAGCCTGCCGGAGGTTCGGCTTAGCTGATCCAGATGACTCCTTCTGCACTTGCGAAACCGCTCGATGTAGGCTGATTTCAGCCGATATACGGCTGAAATCAGCCGTACCAGCCTGAAGTGAATAGCCGAACAGCGTTCGGCTCACTTCGCTTCAGGTCGGTCGTTCACTAAGCTGCCTGCGGCAGCTTAGTGAATAGACCCCTTTGTTTAACAAAGACATTGCAAAAGTGCCTATGCCCCCTGGAATAAGTCAGAGGAGGGACTCAATGCTGTCACTTTCCTTCACTGTCTGCTTTGCTCACATGGAGTGTCTGGAGTTTTAATGAGAGAGAAAGCATCTGAAGGCAAACGGCTTCTGGTATACTTTCTCTTTAAATAAAAACCATAATCCTCTGTGAAACCACTGTTATATGTGTACCATGTACTTAAGTTTCATTTGATATATATTTAAAAAAATTATTATATTTAAAAAATAATTAAAATCCAAATAGTTTTGCTTTTGGGCTTTTTACACAAGACATTTACATTTTCAGGTGACATTACTAACTGTTCCGATCCCAGTACTGTATTAGGTAAATCAGTGTATGTCTGGCATAGTAGTAATTTATGGGGGTGTTTAAGCCTAGAAATCCCTGCCTATGCCCATGGGTTTGAGACTTCTAGATGTTTGACCAGATACTCCATTTCTTAATGACTAAACAATATCCTTTTATATCCATGTAAGAATTGAAAACCCAAGGTTAGATTAAATGATTTTCTAATACTCCAACAAGGGTAGAGTTACCATTAGGGATGGGCCGAGTTCGAATCGAACATCGGCAGTTCGAGTGCTCGTCGAATGCCGAACTTTATGGGATGTTCGCCATGTGTTTGACCGCGGACATTGCATAATACAAAATGCCCACTGAAGCTCTGATTTGTTAAAGTCTTGCACCTGACCACAGGTCAGGTGCAAGACTTTGCCTAATCAGGGCTCAGCGGAGGAGGAGCCTGAAGGAGAAAGTTCTCTATCGGGTCCCCCCAGGCTGATTGACAGCAGGCAGGTGCAATAGCCAGATTGCTATTGGCTATTGCATTTTACAATATCCAATAGCAGGCTGGGTATGGCTCAAAGCATGCAGATGAAGAGGGGATGGGGCAGAGGAGAATCAGCTGGACCGGGGGAGCGGAGGAGCCAACGGACCGGAGGAAGAGGAGCCGACGGACCGGAGGAAGAGGAGCCGACGGACCGGAGGAAGAGGAGTGGGCGAACCGGGAGAAGAAGAGCGGACAGACCCGGGAAGAGGAGCGGGCGGACAGGCAGAAGAGGAGGTGCGGACAGACCAGAAAAAGACAAGGTGCCGCAGCCGGACGGGGGAACGGAGAAGCCGACGGACATGGGGAATACAGCAGCAGAGGTACGGAGGCAGCAGAGCAATGCATCAGTCTGTGTCCCCGCTGCCTCCGCTAACACAGGCGGGGATTTGAAGGGACACAGGCCGCTGCAGCCACATGTACCGGCAGCTGTATGGGGGTCGAACATTCGACCCCCATACACTTGCATTGAGTTCGAGTTCGTACTCGAACATTTCGGCGCTTCGAATGTTCGAATATGAACAGAACACGGGGGTGTTCGGCTCATCCCTAGTTACCATTATGAACAGCTAAATTAGGCATCACACAATTAAAACACAAGTGAGTATTGATACCATCTATGTATTTAGATCAATAACAAAACCATAAAGATATGGGGCTTTTAAGGTAAACAAAAATTATATATATAAAACTATTTTATGAATTAAAATAACAACATGGTCAGAGCATGTAAATATAATCAACAGCACCAGTTAGATACCTAGCGCCAACAACCTCACATAAAAGCAAACCACCTCCTTTTGGGTCCCACAATATAAGTATATGCATGTGCATGTGTATTTGTATTTCCATCTTAGTCCTAAATTTAGGTACATAGTTTTAGTCTATATTTTGTCCAAAGTGGGCCCAATCTTGGACGCATTTCACACTTCATGTGCTTGATCAGGAAGGCTGAAGGTAATCTAAAATATTGCAGCAAGCTTTATCAGTAAACTTCATATCCAAGCATAACAAAACATCAATTTTGGCTCAATCATCAATACATATAAGGACATACTTTGTGCTCACACTCATAACTGGGTAACTTGCTCTCAAAGGCTGTTTCATAATCACCAAACAGGTGAAAGATATGAGAGGCCACAGAGGGAAACAGGAGAGTTGAAAAATGCATCCCAAATTCCTAAAAGCAAAAGCAATTAATTATAATAAGCCATATTAATTAGATAGATATCCAAATCTAATACATAGCTAGGTATCAATTTTGGGGGAAACAGGATAGTCTCTGGGGGCAAGGTAGAAACTTTATTTATAATTCTATATTTTACTCTAAATAAGCCTTTTGCCATATACTTATAACACTAATAGACATACAGGAAAGTCAGGAAATCACCAGCACTTTTCGGGTCTGCGCAGGGTCCCTTCCTCAAGGCAGAAAGATGTTACCATATTGTCACATCTTTCTGCCTTGAGGAAGTGACCCTGCGTGGCCCCGAAACGTCGGTTTATTTGGATGTCTGTGACGCTTTCTGTCCAATAAAAGGGACATATTTATCTTTACTACTGAGTGCTGGTGATTTCCTGACTTTCCTGTGTTTGCACGGCGCCATCCGTGGTAATTCATCACTGCGAGCACCGCTTTTTTCTTATCTGGCCGGGACTGCTGTGAGGAGTGCGGAGGGTCTCTCCCCCTACTTACACTAATAGATATACAACATATCTGAATTTGAAGTATGTTAAACCCAACTAATATCCCCCAGTGACCAAAAACCTCAAGGAGGAAGGTCAATCTAAGAGTTAAAGGTTGAAACAATGGACTAAACAAATATAGATATCAAAGATATAAAGTAGGGATGCACCGATACCGATACTAGTATCGGTATAAGTGCCGATACCGAGTATTTGGGCTCCAATACCTAGCACGAGTACTTCCTGTATCAGGAAGCCAGGCAGCGCATCATTACACGCTGCCCGGTTTCCTGATTGGCCAGGAAACGGCTCCATGCTCTCACTTGTGATGAGAGAGCATGGAGCCGACTTCCCGGCCAATCAGGAAGCCGGGTAGCGTGCAATGACGCGCTGCCCGGCTTCCCGATTGGTCAGGAAGCTTTCAAATCCGGAAGCCGGGCGCCGTGTAATGACGCAGCGCCCGGCATTCTGATTGGCTGGGAAGCCGGCGTCATGCTCCCTCGTCATCTCATGAATCATAATATTAAGAAAGTGACCTTAAAGCATTAGTTTGTATTGCTTTAGAAAAAATGTGACCCGTCCCTTTAAGAAAAAGTATCCGTAATTGGTATCTGCGAGTACTTGATCAAAAGTATCGGTACTCGTACTCGGTCTTAAAAAAGTGGTATCGGTGCATCCCTAATATAAAGTATAAAAATAAAAATACCTGTTGAGTCCTGACAAACATGCTCATCACCATCCCAAATGGCACTGCTAAAGTCCAACCTCGCCCTATATACCCTCTCCACAACGCTACACGTTTGCGGCATGACGTCAGCGGCCTGGGCGGGCTGATGATCGTGCACATTATGACATGATCATGAAACAGCCCTTGAGAGCAGGTTGATCTAATTTGTGCTGTTGATTGTATTTACATGCTCTCACAATGTTCTCATTTTAATTAATAAAACTGTTTTATATATACAATTTTTTTCGATTTTAACCAAGTCCGTCCCCAAGATTGCACAGCTACCCCTCTGCCCCACCCATGGCTGGAGTGACGCTTGTCAGAATATATATACCATTTTTGTTTATATTGAATGGACATTATGTATGTGTGACACCTTAAAAACCCCACATCTTTATGGATTTGTTGTTGTCTAAATTAGTGGTGTGGTGTCCATGTCCTTAGTGGTTTGACTGTTTTATTTGAGGATTATGTATTTACATCAGCAGTTTCGACATGGCTATCATGAGTCATAAACACCTGATTCTAAACAATACTTAAAGCTCTGTCTATACAGGCGCAACTGATGTCAGCTTAGAACTTACATTACATGACAGTCCTAAAATCTTAACCGTCTATTTACGCAAATCTGCTCACCTGTCTATCAGGGTTTGCCAGCAACTTCTATTTTTCCGTAATACAGATAACACAGGGTTTCCTTCATAGGGGTAAACCCAACATAACAAAACTGGTGTCCACATTCTTCCCACTTGCTCAGTATTCTGTCTGTTGCCTGTATGGGCCGTATTTCCAAACCCATTCACACCTAAGACTTACTGTTCCTTAACAAAGAAACCTCCCATGTCTTTGCCACCTAGTGGAAAACCCAGTATGGAGTGGTTGGCCAGGGAGCTCACCCTCACATGTCCTGGCCAGCCTCCAGTGCCCAGAATAGACAGCAGTCCAAATTTTCTGTCTCAAACAAACTCTGTTCCTCCTGACGCCCTCGTAGCCGGTCCCGGGATCCAAGATGGGGCAGCGGATCCCTGGGAATCAAGGTGAGGGGTCCGGGGGGAAAAAAAAAAACCGGAAGCGCCGACCGCGCGCGGGGGGGTGGGGTGCCGCGAACAAGCACATATAGGCGATAGGCGGGCTATGGACCCGCTGATCGCCTATATGTGAAACACCCGGTAACGGGTGTGTTTAATCGTCGGGTCTTTTCTGCCCTTGCGTGCCCGCTAGGGGGCGCGCGCCAGCAGAAAAAAATTGCCGTCTGAAGACGGCAACCCGCAGATGTAGCAGTGTCGTCTGTCCGTTTTTTTACTACGGGCGGACGGCAAGAGGTTAATTTGTATTTTTCATTTGTAGGTTACCAGTTCTGAAAATCAGACTTGGTCTCTATAACAGCAGTAATACATGTAATTGACCTAGTAATGGAATATGTTGTAATTAATTTTCATAGATTGCAGCTGCAGTGTTTGAATGAAAGTCACAGCTATGTAGAAATTAAGCCTTATTTAAGTCTACTCATTAAGTTAGAGTTTAAACTTTAGGGCATACATTTAACAATTCAAAGCCACATATGCACTGAAACAGAGGTATGGCAAACTACCAGGTGTTATAAAATAAATCTGAGAAATTAATTTAGTCATGCTGCAGATGTGATAATGCATTTATATGGACAAAGTATTGTTCTGAAACTTTAGATAAGATTTCAGTAATCTTTTAGAAAACATGTGCAAGCAATACAAGCCATGTAAAAAGCTATTTTGAAGTGTATATTTAAAGGACAACTATGGGGTTAAGGCTTTTTCCCATAGTTCTCCTTAGGGTAACGGGAGGACACAAACTAGCGTCCTCCCGTCACCCTAAGCTCACCCTAAGGATCAAATGGTTGTTTGCTGGTTTCCCCCCTCCCCTGTTGCAGCCCACACTTGCCATGCCAGTCTCAGAGCTGCAGAAGGGGCAGCGAAGCCCGGGATACATGTGGGGCAGCAGGTCTGATGGCCTGTGGAAGTGATTGGGTGTCTTTACAGCTACCTAAATCACTTTGAGTGTAAAGCATACAGTCTTAAGCATACTTCTTACAGAACCCTGCTGCAGCCACAGTATGCCATACAGCAGTAACAGTAAAAGGGTTAAACCTCGATCAAGCATAAATTGGGCTCTGTAACCACAGTGGATAGATTTCTCTTCATGTGCTATTTGATCATTAGCATTTCTCCAACAGGAACACACAGAGAATTGGCAAACTTTGTACGTTGTGACAATCGGAAGTTACCTTATTTCAACCAAAACTGTACACAGCCTGCTAACTCAGGTGCATAGCTAAGAGCACACTGACAGCAGTCAATGTGTGAGATATTATAGTTTAGATTTCCTGTGCTGTATTTATGACAGATTACTTTCCATAATCCATAACCTGGAATGTGTCACAAGCGCAGCATTCACATGAAAAGCAAGCTCATTACGAGGGGAACATTTCTTTATTAGGCTTTACTTTAGTAAACCACATAATTACGTCTGCCTCCCAGGTGTAGAATAACATACAGGATGGCTCTTCATTAGTATTTTTACTAAAGGAAGCCAAAGAGCCTTTACTTCATCAATTTGTTAAATATCTGAGTTAGGCACCAAGAACTGCAAATGTTTATTTTTGTAATGTCAGCTCATTTTGCTGCATTAAACATGTGTCAGCTCCATCTATGATGGTTTATTTGGAAAACATCTAAATTGTAGATGTAAGCAAGAGTTTTGGATGTTTTTCCCATTGTGTACACCAATAAAACGTACAGTAATGTGAATACAGGAACATGCCTCAAGAAGATTTGCATTTACAAATGCATATATTTTATATAAAGCTAGTCATAGATATTAGTCCATGACCTCCTGATATGTATGATTTTGGCCACACAGGGTGGTAATAAGATGAGAAGACAAACATTTGGCTAGTCATGCTCAGGGGAAAAGCTGATTGGCCATGTTGTATTTTGATATTCATTTTTCACAAAACTATGTTATCTTAAGCTCATTAAAAGATACATTGGTGCCAATAAAACAACATACAGTACAATTATAGAACTATGTACTATGTCTATTCCTAGCTTTAAATTATTAAGGAAACAAAACGGCACGGAAGTTTAATTTTATTCACATAGCAATGTGAGAAATTTGTGTTGTACATATTTTGTAAATAGAGGGAAATATCATTAAATGTCCATCTATTCAAATAATGTGTTTATTTTTGAATTGTTAAGTGTTATTACTGGGCTTAGAGTAGTGCATTTTACTCAACAGTACTTCCACAATAGTCTTTATAACACTGAAATGGATGCTAGGGCTTCGGTGAAGACACCAGTTACAATTGCAATTTTTATATGGGTATTTAGTAAGCTTACATTTCAGAATAACTTCCAGCAACAACATTGTTGGTCACAAAGACATATAGAGCATATAGTTAACAACACATGGCATTGATTCTACACAGCCACGTCCTTAATAAAGATAATCTCCCACAAATTCCATACACATGTCAGCTGTATGTGGAGTATGGAGCTTTATGACTAGAGTAAGCAGCTTTATGAATTGAATTGGCAGTACTTACCAACATACAGCAAAGTAACCTACAGGCACCTATTGGGCTTTGCTTGGATAGAATCCACTGGCATTACACCAGCAACCATAACATAAAGTAATGTCTGAGAAGAATGCTTCTGCTTGTCTCATGTCAATTCTGAGCTTCACAATCCTTCAGGTTAAAATACTAGGTAGCTCTTTCCAAAGGGTCTACACTCCTGTATTTGCCAGAAACTACAACCAACTCTATATGTTTGTTATGCGATCCTATTCACACTACATGAATAAAAATCATTTTAAACAAATATTTCTTACCTTTTTGATGTTTTGTTAAAGCAGGCAAGATAGCCTATTCCAGGTTTTTCTCAGCACCTTCAGAGTGATCTGTCCTAATAGAAAGGCTAAAGGTGCCCATACACCTTACGAATATCGGCCGATTTTCGTATGCAATCGTGTTTTCGTCCGATATTCGTATGGTTGATGGGCAGTGTACAACAGCAAATACTGTAGAATTGATCGACTTTTAACTAACCATCAGGTTAGAAAACTTCGGTCGATCGTACGATTTTCACAAGGTTGGTGGCGTTTCCGTACGTCAAAATTCATACGATGTACACTGCACATGCGCAGACGAAAATACGTGCGGTCGATTACCACAATTCATCCAGTTGCTTTCTTCTAATTACCGCTGATCCAACCTTGCGATAATCTGGGCAGGATGGGGCCACTGTACGAATATTGTACGACAGTTCGATCATCGGACGAAAAGTTTTGTCCGATAATCGTAAGGTGTATGGGCACCTTTAGGACTGAAATTTAAGGATTGTGTTCCCCTCATTTACTTAATTAGCATACAATGGACAAGCCACCTCAGGCCCCTTACAGTCTCTCCTAAGATTGGAAAGAAAGATAGGCAATTAGAAATGGTAACCCTTAAAATCCTAACCCAAGTAAAAGCAGATGAAACTGCAATACACATTTTGTAAATATTTTGTTTAGCTTATGCTATGCGATTGGAACATGTAACAAATATAAAATAGGTGTTATCTCAATTCGGCTGCAAAAGTGGAAATACACTTTAAAGCTTAGGACAACAGCTTCTGACACTAGGAAAAAAGCCTTTCCATTAACAGTGTTGGCTGGGCTTTATATGTCTTCACAATATGCGTGAGTACTGTTCACTTTCAACATCCCTCTCTTGCTCCTTTTGTTTCTTGCTTTCCTGTTTCTCCACATACTTTGTCATACCTATATTTAAGTACAAAAAATTTCAAAATGGTGGTAAAAGCCTAAATGCAGAAATTTGCAGCATACAACAGTTCTGACTTACCCTCTTGTAAAATGCGCTGGCACTCAGTCCAAATACCCAACCTAGAGCCACTCCAGCATATCAAGGTACGTCTGGAAAGTGTGGTTCTACTGAAAGGTCCTAAAGTGGGACATATGTATAGTAAATTGAGAGCAGGTTAACCATGGTAGCTCTGTCCTCTGTTTAGCAAAACACAAGGGTTCTAGACTTACCTTAGGTAGCTGAAAACAACCAGTGTGTGTCTGCACCAAAATCACAAAAAATAGTAAAAGGCTCAATTTATTTACAATTAGCAAAGGGAAGGTGCACACTGATAGAACAGTTCAATACAATGAACAATTTCAAAAATTCCCCAGCACCTATCCAGCTAACCAGCCCAGAGAACCTAACTGACTAAAAACAAAGATCTAGTTTCATACCTTTGCAATCATAGTAAAAGCTACAACACAATGTTGAGGAATAGGGCTCAGTTTAATGCTTGGGAGAACCCAAAGTATATCAATATATCAATCAAAAGAGATCGGGACTCTCACAGAAGCTGAAAACTCCTGCGGGCTGACTTATTAATCTTCCGCCCAGGGTAAAGCTTGGTGTATGCTGTTAGCATGGTACCACTGCCACTAGATAGAGCCAAGAAGCATTGGAAATTCCCATGCTCCTTAGCACCCTCAGTGCTGTGCGAACAGTATTTTCTCATAGTCTTATATTACATACTATTTGTTTATTCTAGATTTGGCAACACATATTAGAATAGTTCAGTATATGGCAATATATACATGTAAAATAAAAATACCTTTCTGTTTTCTGCCAAGATTCCTGTAGTGCATTGGATGCACTTTTATGATACTCAAACATGTCCCAATCCAATTCTATCCATCCGGAGCCCAAGTCTACTATTAAAGCAGTTTTCTCTGTATAGTTTGTGTAGGATATGTAAATGGAAATATATGCATAGCAGTAAAAGGTAGTCTAGCATACCTGAAAGAAAAGCCACTTGAGTTTCACATCATGTGGTTATTTTAGAGAAGAGATAGTTCACATTTTCCGAGCTTAATAACATCATCTCTTCCTTGTTTCTTTCCAAAAAACATCCAGAGGTGATGAGAAGAGGGAAACAATGTTAAACAAAAAGTTATCACAATTTGTAAATTAGGTGTTGCACCCTCCTTAGGCACTAGCCAACAAGTGCCATTACAGTTAATGCAAGCCCTGGACTGGGCTTCGGCAAGAATTTGAATATTCAGGAAATATCTAGGAAATATTTATTGTCCTTCAATTATTTATTTAACTCACTGGGGTTGATTTACTAACCTTATAAACACACCACGAACATGTATACACCTCTGTAATGTGTTCCCTCCCAGCATGATCTATGGGTGGAATCTAAACACCTTTGTAGTGTGTACATATATATGCATCATGTGCATGATTTTTCCATATATGGCATTAGTGGAAATATGCTTTTAGAGACTTTTTGGTTGATAAATACGTTTTGCTGTGTAAAAATCACACGCACCTAGTGCGTGCGTGTGTTTAGGTTAGTAAATCACCCCCACTGTGTCTAAGGATGACTCTAGGTCCTGAAAGTAAGAGGTAATTGGCCGACTTAATTCTGAAAATGGTTACTCTTCTAGCTGCCTGACTTCAAGGTCAAGGTGATAACACTCTCCACACATTACGTAACGGAGCTGTGTTATCTTGTTTTATTCCTGTTTTAACAGGAATAAAACAATTACGCTGGTCTGTGTTTTTGTACTATTATGGTTAATCAGGAGCTGCAAGACAGTATGGGGTTGATTTATTAAAGGCAAATAGGCTGTTCACTTTGCAAGGAAATTTTGTAGATTGCAAGGGAATTTAAATATAGCTTAATGATTGCTTGGAAAATTAACTTTTCAAATAAGAATACCCAATCACTGGCTGCTGTCAGAATACCCGATTGGTTGATTGGCTGGTAGTTCTGTTCGGCCAAGAATTTTGGAACCTGCTCTTTCGATTAGCTGATTGCCAGGAATGCCAGGCAGAAGGGTGCCGACAGTGGCACCCATGCAGCAAATTTTGCCGGGTTCATTAAGAACCAGCCAAAATTTGAAGTGTGTGTAGCCTACTTTAAGCTATGAGAAAATTCCCTTGTAAAGTGAACAGCCTATTTGCTTTTAGTAAGTAAACACCCTATGTGTTTTCAGAATGAACTCAGGCAGTGGACAGCAATTGTCAAACCACAGGGGGCCTCTGAGTCACAGACGATAAGAGTCATCCTCAGACAAACTAATTAAAGCTAAATATTACCCATTTAGAAATGTATGTTTATTTTATTCAAAGAATTACCATTTTTTTACCATATGAATATATTTAATAGAATATGCCATGAAGAAAACAGAGAAAAACATATTTGAAAAGCTAAATATTGGTACAAATATACGTTTTTCATAGGTAAGTGTACAGAACTATACAAATTCAAGACTAACAGGGTTATTCACAAAAGGGTGAAGAGGTTAGGAAAGGCATGAGAAGTGAACAATCTAGAACAACATAGCTGAACTGGAAAGGGAGCTTAATTGGGGAATTTTTCAGCAATAATATTGGGTGTTGTTGTTAAACCACTTAGGAGATTGTTTTTTGCCACACTGAAGTAATATTCACATTTGTCAGAACTCTAGAGGAAATTCCTCTGAAACTTTGTTCTAAGATTTTTCACGGGAATACCTGATGTTATCATTAAAAGGCCTGAAGAAGGGAGGGTCCAAATCTGCCAAAATGCATTGGATGTATTCCTTTAACCAATTATAAAGTCTGATAAATGCAATTAACAAGGATCTTAACAACTGGTTTAACCATCGCCCATATATTTCTCTTACGGGCCAGATAAATATTATCAAGATGATGATATTACCACGGGTATTCTACATATATCAAACAGTGCCGATTACATTGCCAAATTTTTTTTTACTAGCTCTTAAGTCGGTTGTCAGTCATTTTGTCTGGAGACATTCTCCCGCCAGGATCTCTCACAGAGCCTTAATTAGGACTAAACGTCAGGGAGGCCTAGCACTACCAGATTTTAAAAATTATTACCAGGCTGTCGCAATTAATTGAATGTTAGATTTCACACGGAAACTAAACGATGGGTAGAGGTGGAGAACGAGCTTGCCGGACAAATAATATCGACCATTTGTTGGATTCCTCAAGAATATTGGAAATTACATCTCGATACCTCCCCTCTTACCCGACGCACTTTAAAAATTTGGAATTCACTATATCCCTGGCTAATAGGGCAATATAACTCACCTATAATGCCAGTGATAAACCACATATTTTTTCCACCTGGAATGCACAATACAAGTTTTCTTAAATGGACGAATCACGCTACTTTAAAGCTTTATCATGTAAGTGATGGACACAAACCACATTCTTTAATAGATCTTCGAGCACAATGGGGGACTTATCCTTTCGACACATGGAGACATAGACAATTATCACATTTTATAGCATCACTTCCAAAACCGCTACGCACGATATCAGAACTTACACTAATGGAAAAATTATTTTTCTCCACTGACTGCCCACGACATGGCATCTCTCAAATCTATAAGATTCTGGTAAATCATCAACCTAATCTATTCCCACTGTACCTGAAACAGTGGGAACAGGAACAGGGGATAACCTGGACGGACTTGGAGAAAAAAAATCCTAAGTCTTAATGCAAATTCGTCCATAAACACGTTAGTGAATGACACAATGTTCCGTTTTATAGCACGGTGGTATTATACACCTGAACGTATACACAAAATGCATCCATCTAGGACGGAGTTGTGTTGGAGAAATTGTGGTAACAGTGGGAATTATATCCATATGTGGTGGTCCTGTCCTAAACTTCAGCCGTTTTGGGCCCGGGTGGTGGCTACCATCGAAAAGATTACAACAATTGCATTGCCCTTGGACCCGATGGCATGCCTTTTTCATCTTACGGATCTCCTGACTACGGTATACAAGCAATCATTGCTATACCCTCTGATTAACGCTGCTAAGAATCTGATACCACTACGCTGGAATAAAGATACTACTCCATCTATGAGAGAGTGGTATAATAGAATAGAATATTATCGACTGATGGAGGAATTGACATCAATCCGGAGAGATACGGTTAAACAATTTGAAATTACTTGGCAACAATGGAATGAATTCAAAAACTCTCACGGATATACGGAGGATACAGGATAGAATGGACATATATCGGGACAATAGGGAGACTAACGGAAAAGGTCATAGACGTTGGGGTAACATATAAGGCCTTCCGAAATTATCTTAGTAAAGTATTTTAGTGAAGAATTTTGATAAGGTTGCCGGACTTCCCCCATACCTCTTCTTCCCCCCTTTTCCTTTTTTCTTCTTCTTCCTTTTATTTAAGTTATATTGTAAGTTTTTTCCTTTGTTAATTGGGCCCTCTGAGGCCATGGGGGTGATTTACTAACCTAAACACACTCACGCACTAGGTGCGTGTGATTTTTACACAGCAAAACGTATTTATCAACCAAAAAGTCTCTAAAAGCATATTTCCACTAATACCATATATGGAAAAACCATGCACATGATGCATATATAATGCTGCTTCACAGTTTAGACAAAAATGGTTAGCTCATGCATTTACATTCCTGCATTCATCAACGCAAGCAACACAATGTAGAGCTAATTTACACAACATCACCTTGCAATTCATGCAGGGCTTTGCACAACACACCTGCTGGGTGTGTACACACTACAAAGGTGTCTAGATTCCACCAATAGATCATGCTGGGAGGGAACACACTACAGAGGTGTATACTTGTTCGTGGCGTGTTTATAAGGTTAGTAAATCAACCCCCATAAGTCAATAGCTACTAGGTACATGGTCAGTCAATCTGACATTAGTAATAAGAATTAATTGTTATGAAACGCTGATGCCGGATTGAATGAGCTGTACCGGGATACCTAATCATGCAATGTAATATGTCAATTTTAATGATCTTTATAAAAATTAATCAAATCGAATAATTAAAAAAAAGTTATAAAGTCTGATACCAAACTCTTTCCACCTTTGACTACCACTCTAGGTGCTCATCTTACACAAACTGAGCTAAACATTTGTAGAACTATTCACAAAAGAGAAAAGGTTTGGAGAGCATCAAACATGATAAATCTAAGACAACATAGCTGGACTGGAAAGTGAGCTGAATTGGAGAATTTTTACAAATCCGCTATGCTGTCCTAGATTATTCAGTTCTCCTGCCTTCTCCAAACTCTTCACCCTTTTGTGAATAACCCTGTAAATGTTCGGATTCTTAGCCCAACATGTACTGGTTCTCTTTAACCTTAAGCTACATACAGATTTTCATCATTTTATTTTGCAACAATTCTTGTCAAATTCTCCACTTGGCTTAAAACTTTACAATTTCTCATTACAGCTTGCCACTTTTCACTTGTTCTTTTCTATGTTATTTGTAAAAAAAAAATGCAGCTGCTAGCAAGATTCCTTATAATGTACAAGGAACTTATTTTCCAGTCTTGGCATTTCACAACAGTGATAAAAGCAAAGAAAAGGTTCAGTAAGGAAGATTTAAAAAGCATCTAGTAAAAAGAAAAACAACTGCAACTAAGAGAAGTTTAGACTTTAAAATACTATTGATATTGGGGTTTTTAGAGTTATTGGAGTAAATAAACCATGGATATAGTTTTTAAGTTATACAGTATACACAAAACACATAGGGGTCTATTCACAAAGCTGCCGAAGGATCTAGCCGTAGCTTCGGCTGATCATTCGGCTAGCTTCGGCCCCAGGACCGCTTCAGTTCAGTAGACCCGAAGGGCGGCTGTACGGGCTATTGACTATAGCCCGTACAGCTACCAAAGTCGGCTGAGTGGCTCAGTCGAGCCGAAGGCATGTGCCGACAGCCTGCTACTGACAGATAGGTGGAGCCAGGCGCCATCTCACGGCTGGCTCCGGCCACTTGCAGAAACAGATCAGAGTCCCCTGGTTACCAGGTAACCAGTGATGCTGATCTGTCATTACTCTCCCGGATGCTCCGGGAGTCTCCCGCTATTAGATAGTGGCTCCAGGCTGCCCGGGAGAGAAACACTTTCTCCCGGAAAGGTTTACTCTACTCGATCGAGTAAACCTTTCCCTGCTCTGTCTTTTTTTTTTCCGGCTGTAGATCCTCAAATCATCTCTGAATTCGTGTTGGCACTGTCCTTCCTTCTGGAGGGTGGCTACTTTTGTTTCCTATGGTCCCTATGTGTGTTGTAAAGTAGCCACCGCTCCAAGCTCACTTCCATGATGGATTACAATCTCACGTTTAGTTTAATAGTTTGTATTCAGATTGTAGTCCATCACAGGAGCAAGCTTGAAGCGGTAGCTTCTTTACAACACACACAGAGACCATCTGTGCATAGCTTAGTCTGGGGGAAGGAGAATCAGCGCAAGGAGCTAATCAGTGAGTAGCATGCTAATAAAAGGAGAAAGCAGAGAAAGGTGATCTCATCAGTGTGCTGCTTTTCCTTTCAATGTCCATTCACAGCCTGGGGGAGGGACAAGACCTATAAGTTACTGAGATGCAGCAGAGAAATATTAGGTCTACTTCCCTTCCAGACAGGGGTTGTGCTTTGTGGTAGAGCTGTTTTGGATCATTTGAACCGAGAATTGAGAATTGAGAAATACAAATCCTTTGGCAGATGAAACAGCCCCCTTATATGTATTACTTCTGTGTATTTAGCTGTTTGTCCTGAGTTCAAACTTTAATTTGATAACTAAATGGTCCCCTCAAATCTAAAAATATGTGTCACAATAACATTCCAAAAACTGATCTAAAATACCTATTTGGGGATGCAGTTTATGTTAGGCTCTCCAAAATAGAAACTAAAATGTCATATTTTGATGCCTAAATTAGTATTTTATTCAGCATATTCCTGTTGACTTTAATTAGCTATCAGGAGTTGGCAAGCCACATTCTAATCCATAGGACATTCTTTCTTTTCAGTAATTTACAGAGTCTAAAATATGGAGAAAGAAACTTAGCACATACTCAAAGGTACAACTATAATAAAACATTTTCAGAAGTATTAAAGGGGCTTCACTGTATAAGCTGTCCATTGACATGGGTGGTTTACATATTTTGGCCAAATGCAGACAGGCAAGTTATTGTTTATTTATTTATGTATTTATTCATTAATTTGTTTATTTATTTGAATTGATTTATTTGCCAGTGTTTTCGGAGGGGCTTCAATAAGGAACTTATAAATACCACAACTGACGTCCATCATTATTCTAAACAAAAGAGAGAGGGGGTGGCATACATCTCACTGCAATGAACTCCTTGTGAGCCAGCAGATTTGTAAATAGTTTTTTTTCCCTGAAATTCCTCCTTAAGTGTTAACTAGCTTTTCCCACTTGTCACGTCTTTGAGGGTTCAACTACAGTAATCTTGGATTCCTTTATGTTAGTTGTTTTTTTTGTTTTTCTTGTTTACAGGCCTTGGTTTGTGTTATCACAGTGGATGTGTGTGATCATTGCCTCCATGGAATATATGATTAGCCATATGTTACAGAACACAGTTTTGATTCCACATTGCATTCACGATATGAATACAGTATTATGTTGGGCATGTTCTATTCTCCATGACTGACTGTTGTAATATGTGCATTGTAGCTCTAACACTTGCTACTTTCCTCTAGTATTCTGTAAGTAAATAGCATATATTCATGTGTTCTACTGTTTAATATTCGCATTTTTTGTCTCACTTCTCTACAGAAGATTTTTTGCAAGACTTGAGAGATATTAGAATTGCAGTAGAGAGACAGAAAATAGAATTGTTTTAGTAAGAGGTTGAACTATATTAGGTTGATGTTCAACTGGAAACGGCTCCAGGTCTAATGTAATGACTTGTTCTTCTACACAGAAAAAATGTAATACAAAGCTAGGTTGCATTATCTAATCCATCAGCAGATCTAAGCTACATCTCAAAGTTATTTCATGTGTTAACATTTGTTCCCTATTACTTGCCCTGTGTGGATAAACATTTAGTTGTAGGTAGACATGTGCGATGCATTTCGTTCCGAATTGAAATTCAAAGTTCTGCATATTCACACATTCGGATGCATCTGAATTTCTGAATGAAAAAATAAAGAATCCGACCATATTTGAATTTTTGATAACGAAAATTTTGGATGCATCCAAAATTTTTTCTGAATGTCATTCAGAATGAATTTATGATACTAAATGTTAAAATAAAAAAGTCCCCTCCCCAATTCATACCAGACTCTTTAAGTCTGATAGGAATTTTAGGGGGGACCTTAACGCCAAAAAAAACAAAAAAGTGTGGGGGCCCCCCTAAAATCTGTTACCAGACCCTTGATCCGGGCAGCAGCCTGGCAGAGCAGGAAAGGGGGGGGCAAATGTGCAGCCCCCTCCTGCACAACAGCAGCCGACTCGCCAAAAGAGAAAATACCTGACGCCCACCAACACGACCGAATCCGACGAACTCCCTTTGCAATATGACAGCTCTGACCTGAATGTCAATGATGGAGCAGAGCGAGTTGTGATGTCACATGACTTGTTATGCTCCTTTGTTGACATTCGGGAGCAGAACTGTCACAATAGCAATTATGCTGGCTCTGCATTGCTGGACGACTAGATTGATATTGGGATTACATTGATGGACATTTTCTGTTTTGTTTTTTTTTTGTCAAAAATCTGTGTTTTTTTTTTTTTTTTTTTAAAAAAAGGGTTTTTGTTTTGGTGTGGGGTTTTTTACTTGTGTTGTTAAATGTTAACATAAAAAACTTCATTGATCTACTACTTTACTGTATTTTGTGAATAAGTGTGGGTGACAACTACCCCTTACTCATTCACATGGGGGGGCCACAACTGGGTTCGAGGTACCCAGATTCAGATAAGCCCCCCTGCCCGCAGACCCCCACAACCACAAGGCCAGGGTTGTGGGGAATAGGACCTTGTCCTTATCGACATGGGACATGGTGCTTTGCCATGGGGCATGCTTGCCCCCCCCCCCCTTTTCCTGCTCTGTCAGGCTGCTGCTCGGATCAATGGTCTGATAAGGAATTTTTTGGGGGGATGCCAACCCTTTTGGGGGGATTTTAGGGCCCCCCCTAAAATTCCTACCAATTCCTACCAGACGTAAAGGGCAGTTGGAACGGAGAGACGTATTGATCTGTGTGATCCTGGCTAAATGACACGTATTTCGTATTCAGCGGCATAGCCGCACTTGGCACTTTTCAAGATGCATTGTTTGTGAGTACGATTCATACTATTTACTACTATTTTAAAGGAGAACTATGGGGTTAAGTCTTTTCCCCATAGTTCTCCTTAGGGTAACGGGAGGACACAAACTAGCGTCCTCCCGTCACCCTAGGCTCAGTATACCGCGAGCAGTAGCTTGCGGTATACTGAGACGCCACAGTATACCGCGAGCAGCTGCTCGCGGTATACTGAGACGCCGCAGCTGAAGCGGATCCCGACAATTGTGCCGGCATCCGCCCAGCTGCGTGACTGACAGCTGGCTCTGTCTATCTAAAGGCAGAGCCAGCTGTACCCGCCCCCTCCCCCGTCTGATCCGCCAGCGCTGGCGGATCGGAGCGCGGAGGGGGGAATCCACCCCTCCCGATCTACTGAGCCGGCCTGTGACAGTCTCATTGTCACAGGTCGGCTAGAACTATGAGGTGAGTGAAAAGCACTCACCTCATAGTTCTCCTTTAATAAACGATTTCACACTAGGCAGGTGCCCTGTCATTTTCTGTTTTTATATATTGCCTTGGAAACAGTCAAACCCACTACAGAATCAGACAAAAATCACTGCAATTATGTGCGCAGGTAGTCAACTACCCATTAAATGATGTGTAAATATAGATGGAACATAGCTGGTGCGATTTTCGGCCAAATATAAATTAGCCTTTATTGCACACCATAGCTTTCACAGCTAGAAATATTTATAGACAAAAGTACATTTGACTGCAATCTATAGCTGAATAAAGAACCAAACCTAATAAGGAGGCCTCAGAAATGCAATGAATGACATTTAATTAAATATACTCACCTTCTCAATCTACAGCTTGTACATTACTATCTACAGTAGTGAATTGGATTACACTCCATGGTTCACTAAAGAAACAAATACAGTGTAATGTTTTAATAATGATCTGATTGGATCTGAATCTGAATGATCTGTGACGCCACATCTGTGGCGTCACAGATTTTTAATAGCCTTACCTGACAGTGCTCTCTCCACTGTATCAGCTGATGACAAGTCTGAATAAATCCATAATGATAAATATCATTCTTCCACACACACACCACTGTCCACATCAACTTGAATTTCCAAGACTACCTCAACCCTCGATTACTCAGACATAAACATCACCCCACCTACTCCACCGCTGAAAATTATTACCCGCTCAGTATCCACACTCGTACAATCTTGGAATTTGGACTTTTAACACATCAACAATGGAATCAACCTACAAGGTGTTACTGAAGTGGTATAGGGTCCCAGCGCATAAAGCAAAGGCCAATCCAGCAGAAAACAACATGTTTTAGAGGCTGTGGAAAAAAGGGTGACCCACTACACATGTGGTAGTCCTGCCCCAAATCAATACTGTTCTGGTCAAGAATATATGGTTTATTATATACACCCTTTATATCACTATCCTGAAACCCCTGATAACCCTCCTTCACAATACCATACCTGGATTGAACAAGGCCCTACAAAAACTGGCCACGTTCCTGTTTCTTGCAGCCAAAATCTTGGAAAAAGTAGAGTGGAGCTTAAGAGCTTAAAAATTGTATGAATAATTAACCAGCATCCTCAAAGGCTCTCAGACAAACTTCTTAAAAATCTGGGAACCCTGGATACGATATGCATTGCCCACTTTAAACCCATCCAGACTTAACTATTTATGAAAATTAGCTATCTACTACCGCCTTTAAGCCCTAGAGAAAATATCTGTCACCTACCCACTCCTATTCCTTCTATCCTTACCCACCTGTATTTCAGATACACACTCACTATTCTGACTTTGCCTTGTTAGTTAATCAAAAACATAATGGCTTCCAGCAGATCAGCTATCCCCCAACACCATTAAATTGTTCACTATGTTATTGACTATGTGGTATGTAAACTTTTGCAACATTCTGTTGTGTATGTGCCAGTGTACTTCCCTTTCATTGAAATATAATAAACATACTAAAACAGAAAATGCCAGGCCATTCCATGCCTTTTGTACTTGCCTATTTAATGTTGTACACTTTATATATCTTGTACAAAGAGAGAGTACACAACTGGTCTGTAGGCAGGCTGCAACATTCAGTCTATTATGGGGAACAAACTTAGGACAATCAAATAGTTGGCAGCAGCATTTTGATTTGAAAGCTGTTCCAATACTTCCAGTGTGATTACTATGAACCATTCATGGAGCATGCAACTGTTGTAAAGCTCAAAAAAATGAGATCTTACATCTGTCAATGAAACACAGCAATCCTCCTTTTGAGCAAAAAACAGAATATGTAGTTAGTAAAATGAATATAGCCAATGCGATTAGGGGGATTTGGACTTCCGCTTCTTTGGGGCTTTTAGTAAAAATATTGGGTGTTGTTGTTAACCCACTCAGGAGACCGTTTTTTACAACACTGACGTAATATTCACATTTGTCAGAACTCTAGAGAAGATCCCTCGGAAACTTGATGTTATCAGTAAAAGCCCTGATCAAGGGAGTCCAAATCTGCCAAAATGTGTTGATTGTATTCCTTTACCCAATTATAAAGTCTGATACTAAACTCTTTCCACCTTTGACTTTCCACTCTAGGTCCTCATTACACACACAAACTGAGCTTAACATTTAGTAATTACATGGCATTGCTCTCTCTACACCCAATGGGCCAGATTCTTGATGCACTGGGCTCAAAGGAAGTGGGTTGAATGGTGCTCGCCTGCTCGGCATCAGTCAATTCAGAAGAGGACTGGCACTGGAGAAGGTAGTGGACAGCACTAGAGATAAGTACTGCTTTTTTTCTGCTTTTTTTCTATTTTAATTGGTTTTTCTTCTTAAAGTAGTATTAAACTCTCAATTGTATATTGCCCAGCAAGTTCAGGTTTTGCCCAAGCACTTACATTTATCATGTTTCCGAACAGCTGGCTCCAACGTTCTCCGCTCAGCTTCCCTGAACTTCATGTCCAGTAAAAGATCACAAAGGACAGAGCAGTCTCCAACAACTACCCATCCACAAGCCTGGACAAGGGACCCCCCCCCCCAGGCTAGCCAGAGGAGCAGAGTGTCCTATTCAGTTTGCTGGATGGATATTGGCAATATTGCTGGTGTGCAGTAAGCTAGCAAAGATGTCCATAAAAATAAAACCCTTACTGGTTAACGCTACCCTGAAGTCTGGACTATTTAGTGATGACTCACTCTGTGATGTAATAGCTTGTGGGTCTCTGGTAGTAGGTAGACCCAGGCTTTTCACTTTAAGAGTTGTTGTTTTTTAACGTATAATGGAAAATAATAAAAAAGTGAGATATATTTATTAACACTACAACTGCACTACAACTATATGAAAAGGGGAACCATTCAAAGAGAATTCTGTACTACTTCTGTATTTAACCCATTTTATTGAACAATATTATTGCTAGACAGCTGTCACTCTGCCAATTGCTGTGTTGGAATTTGAAATGGTTTACTACACACCTGTAAAGAATGTAAATCACTGACTAATCTGGAATATTCTGTTGCTGTGTAACCAGAAACCACATAGCAAATGTTAAGTCTAAACTTTCGATTTTTATGATGGGCTTGCTTCATTAGTTTTACAAGAGATGCCATGAAATGTGGCATGAACACCTGGGCATTTTAAAAATAATTACTTCCCAAAGAGCACAATTAGAGAAAAAATGGAGGTCTGTTAGTCTGAACTGTAAGAGATTAAATAAAATTTGTTATTTTCTATTTTCTTATTTGGATCATTGCCTTATTCTTTTTTTTTTGCTAAAACTTTGCTTTCAAATACTGAGCAATATTCAAGAATGCACCATTGTGGGTAAGGTAAGATATCATCATACTGGAATTATAATGCCATTTTTAGTAGGTTTATCAAGAGCCCCCACATATGTTCCTATATCTTAGAAGGCTTGCCATGAACCTTTCCAAAGTTTACCCCAGTTATAGGTTTTGTGATTGGTGTACTGTAAACACATACTACATAAACAGGTGGTCACTTGCATCTCAACCTGCCCCAAGACCCTTGTATGCCTGCAATGCCTGGTCTAATAGCTCTTATGACACTGGACCTCAGTGAACAGTTATTTGTGAAGAGTAAGTAGAAATCTGACACATCTTCTAAACTAGCAAATCAGTGACTCGTCCAATGTACAATTTCTTCCAACAAGCCTTCTTACGATTTCGGTCTTTGTTCTAAGGTTCTAAACATGCCTTCTACCAAAGGTATACAAGCAGACAGTGACCATAAGGAGCAACTCCTTGGGTAACCTTTTTCTTTTTACTTTGGCTAGTAGGAGTAAAAAATAGGCTTATTTTAAAACTCATTAAAAACCCATGCCAATACTTAACGTGAAAATAAAGTTTGCATAAATCTTATTTTCTTCTTTAAATATTTTTAGTTCCTTGTTTTCTGGTAGGTCCCCACAGCACTCATCCCCACCCCCAGCATGGGTGCCACCATCAGCTAAGCAGCTACTGTGGAGCCACCTATGTGTGCTCTTGATTGCAGGATATTGCATACATAGACACACACAGCCCTGTGGCAGGCCACGCCCCTCCTCTCCGCCCAACAGTTTTATTGATGGCAGAAGGAGCCTATGGCTTCTCTGCCATCAGCATCCTCCTCCTGCAACCAGGCGGAAGGGGGAATCACTTCGGGATTGGCGGCGGTGACAGGTAAGTGTGGGGGGGACGGGGGGAGAGACAAAGGTACTGGGCGGTTTTTACCTTAATGCACAGAATGGATTAAGGTAAAAAACGCCCAGACATTAATGCTACTTTAAAGTGTATTTCCACTTTTGCAGCCAAGTTGGGATAACACCTACTTTATATTTGATACATGTTCCATTCACATCGCATAACTTTAAACAAAAAATGTAACTTGTTACTTGCTCTTTTTTTTCTAAAAGGAACTCCAAAACTGAAATTTTTCCATTCTCTGTAATTTCAAGGGGGCATAAGCTAGGTGAGGAGATAATGTTTACCAACATTAACCTTGTCTGTACTGTTCTGGCAGATCTCATTATCAGTTCTAAACTAGATTTGAGCACTGTATGTCCGAGCAAACAGTTTAAGATCTAGAAGCATTGTATGTTAACGAGAGGAATGCAGTTGCCCCATTTTGTCTTGGGGACAGACTCACTCACAAACTGTTCAGAATAGGCTGCAGTCTAGCCAAAGACCTCCTGCAAAGAAACAGCTAAAAGATATATATTTCGTCTATATGTGAAACACCCGGTAACGGGTGTTTGCATTGGTCGGGTCTTTCCTGCCCGTGCGTGCCCGCTAGGGGGCGCGCGCGAGCAGAAAAAAAATGACGGCTGGAGACGGCAACCCACCAATGCTGCAGTGCCGTCCATCCGTTTTTTTACAACGGGCGGACGCCAAGTGGTTAATAGGCTTTACTATGTGATATAATGAATATGTATTTTACTTCACTTATGAGGGTACAGTGTGCTGCGCTTCAGCTAGTGCAGCAATTAAATAGTGTTCAAGTGTACAAAACTGTAGCAATGACACTTCCAAAACAAATAGCCTAAAAAAGCCCAAGAGGCCTACTACTACTTCTAAGCAATTACTGCAAATAAGCAAGGAAATAAAGCAATACTTCCTTTTTTTCTGCGTATTTTAAAACATGTTGAAACAGGCATCAATTGGATGGGTAAAAACTAATGGATAAAACATTTCTTTGGGCATTATTATTATTATAAACTTTTATCTGTTGTAAAAAGGGACTTTGTTTTTTTGTGATGGGAACTTAGGTTGGGATGTAGGTGTTTGAGGTGTTAGTGGACTCTTCTACTATCCACTGCAGTACAGCAAACTCCTTGGAGCATAACAAATGTGAAATTAAATCTAACAATGATAACGTCATCTTTTCTGCCTATGGATATGTTCACTAGAGGCCCAACAAACACTCATGTGGTCAAGGCTGTATTTAGATATCATGCTGCCCTAGGCACACCTTAATAATGATAACCGTTTTGCACAAGCGCCACCTCTTTTGTCTTGATTGATTTGGTAAAATAACACTGCTAGAATGTGCTATTGGAGGAAGCATGATGTAACACAGAGCTTCTTTTCAGCTGTGCAGACCACCAAACAAGAGAAGAAAAAGTTGGCTGAATTTTGGCAAGAGAAGAAAAATCTTACTAAATTTAGCCACATATATCCAAACGTGAATAGAACATGCAAAACAAAATAAGAAAAACAAGGTTTTGTGAATAGTGCTGTTGCTGGGTTTTGTGCTATCCCATCTAACCATGCTTCTCTAGGCCCACTATTGCCAATATGGTAAATACAGCCTTGCATGTCGTTATAAAAATGTTGAACATAGCAGTGACATGATCACTTATTGGGGGTGATTTACTAACCTAAACACATGCACGCACCAGGTGCGTGTGATTTTCACACAGCAAAACGTATTTATCAACCAAAAAGTCTCTAAAAGCATATTTCCACTAATGCCATATATGGAAAAATCATGCACATGATGCATATATAATGCTGCTTCACAGTTTAGACAAAAATGGTTAGCTCATGCATTTACATTCCTGCATTCATCAACGCAATCAACACAACATAGAGCTAATTTACATAACATCACCTTGCAATTCATGCTTGGCTTTGCACAACACACCTGCTGGGTGTGTACACACTACAAAGGTGTTTAGATTCCACCCATAGATCATGCTGGGAGGGAACACACTACAGAGGTGTATACATGTTCGTGGTGTGTTTATAAGGTTAGTAAATCAACCCCATTATGTCTGATTTTCCACCTCCAGTTAAATGGCAGATTTGCAGCAGTTCTGCTCTTCCCTAGTAGTGAGCTAAATGTGACAGTGTATACATCCATGTTCAAAGGACATTGCTCTACATAGGACTAAATGTTGCATTCAATGTTTAGGTTGTTTGAGTGCATTGGTTTCAATTACTTTCTCCAGCAAGCCTTCTAACATGGAAAGTGTTCTCAGTGTTAACAGTGTATAACAAAAGCGCCAGTGGCTTGTATCCAAACAAGGAGAATATCTGCAGTGATCTCAGTGTGAACCGCAGATGGGGCAGGCTCCCAAACAGGCTCTAGGGAAGCCTCAACTCTGGAAGAAACAAAACACAAAGAGTGCCTCCATCGCCTAAAAATGTTTTAATACAGTGGATTTAAACAAATAAAAACATACTCACAAAGGTAGAGTTTTACAGGCATGAAATAGTAAAAACGTGAAAGGCTTAGCCCACAGGCTACTCTTCCTCCCCTCCCTGAGGTTAACGTTTCCGAGGTCACGCCTCCTTCGTCAGAAGTAATCCGACTGCAATCTGACGAAGGAGGCGTGACCTCGGAAACGTTAACCTCAGGGAGGAAGAGTAGCCGGTGGGCTAAGCTTTTCACGTTTTTACTATTTCATGCCTGTAAAACTCTACCTTGGTGAGTATGTTTTTATTTGTTTAAATCCACTGTATTAAAACGTTTTTACGCGATGGAGGCGCTCTTTGTGTTTTGTTCTCAGTGTTGCCTGAATGCATAGCTTCCAACTTTCTGAGATAAGAGATAAGGGGGACACCTTACAGCACAATGTGTTTAGGCAATGGACATACCCCTGCAGTTAACACCCCCAGTTATGCAAACCATTAATAATTTTTATGCCAGAAATGATTGGCTAAACACAAAATTGTTTTTTTTTCCACTACTACTTTTCCTTTATACTGCCTTTCAAAATAGCAAATCATTAAGAGATAGGATAAGGGTTTTAGTGCAGAATAACACTTTGTTAGTTAAAAAGTACCTTTTCATAGATAGAGGGACAACTGAGGTAGAAAGAGGGACAGAGGGATTTGGCTCCAAATAAGGGACAGTTGGGAAGTATATGGAGCCTATAAAACAAAGGTGCTGCATGTTCTTTTGTGTATGGAAACATGCAATATAATAATGTAATGTACGATCTCTAAGTATGTTATACAGGTGGACCATATTAAGACTGAAATGACTTTGTATTATAGTGTAATGTTGAAATATGTATTTTATTAGTTATAACTAGATTTATTGCTTATACATTCTGCACTGATTTTGGCTATTCCTATTTAGTATTGATTTTAATAAGAGAAATCATGTACTAGAAGTTGTAATATTATTTTAAAAATGTCACTGGAGAGCTTGCACATGGTCATATTTCTAAAGTTCATGGTTCTCAGAAGGATTACTATAGTTCATGATGCTGAAGTTCTAGATCTAAGCAAACCTACATTTCATGGTGAAGCCTTATGTGCCTGCAGCATTATGATTATGCATTCAGTCATTGTAGCAGCTGCCAATGTAAACTTACCGGGAACTTCACTGAATGCCAAATAGATTAAAAAATATGAAAATGTAAAATCTAAACCTGCTAAAGAATAATTGACTGTTGCCTTTATAGCCGATAATTATTGCCAGATTCTGTCTTCTTTATGGTTTACAAATGCTAGTACATTGGTTCATGGCCATCAGGGAAGGACGTTAACAAATGACGCCATGCTGGGAACATCTTTCTTTGAATATCATTTTCTTTTGCTCTCATTCTGTTAAGGCCTTAGTTGATTTTTTTGTAAAGAAACTAACTTAAAGTAGAATTATGGGGAGAGTGAAATACTTGTACCCCTAATTAAAGATGCCGTGTGACACTGAAGCTGTCACACGCCGGCTCTATTGATCGGGAACTGAGTGACCACATACCACTAATCGCTGGGTTTCTGATCTTCTCCCTGCAGAGAGTGGTGGATTCCCACAGGACCTCCTCCCTCTTCTCTCTCTATTCCTCCAGCGCTGACTGGAGTAATGGACGGGGGAAGGCACAGCTGGCTCTAGAGAGGTAGGGCCAAGTGTCAATTAGACAGCGGGGTGGATCCTGACAATATTCTAATATGAGTTTCCTTCCCAAACTAATTGAATCAGGGCAGATGGTCACAGATGAGGAATGAGTTCTGTAAGTAGTGTGTTTATGGCTACCCTCACTGTTGTTATACATGGATACATACATGCATTGTTTGAATACCAAGTGAGAAATGATCCATATAAGAGTTCCTTAAAGAACAATAGTAAGGACTACTAAGTGTCGGATGCTTACAATCACACAAAGATATAAATGAAAAATCTCTGTTCAAATGGGCACTGATCATTTTTTTATTTTCTGTAGCGTGTGTGCACCATCATGCCATCACTCTTGCTGAGACATCTGTAGTGTGGCTTTTGAAGCAAGTTTCACTTTGTAACTAGAGGTATGACTTCCCTGATTATCGTACTCTTTTCTCCAGTAAGAGTTATGTCTACTAGTTACGTCACTCAATCCTGTACCCCACTGGTCTTACTGTTCACTATGTATATTAATCGTTGGCCCTAAAGAAGGAGATGTAAATGTTTCTGTTACATTGGCTATCACTGTAAATTTTTCTGCCACATTGGCAGCCAGTGTAATTGTTCCCTTTACATTGATGGCCAGTGTAAATGTTTCTGTTACATAGGCAGTCAGTGTAACTGTCCCCTTTACATTGAGGGTCAGTGTAATGTTTCTGTTACATTGGCGGTCAATGTAAATGTTTCTGTTTTATTGGTAGTCACTGTAAATGTTCCAGGTACATTGAAGGTCACTGTAAATGTTCATGTTACATTGGCAGTCACTAGACATGTGCACTGGCAAAAAATTTGTTTTGTTTCGTTTTAATTTGGATTTTGCGCTATTTAGTTTTTCGGGATTCGGGTCCGAAATTCAATTTATTTTGCGATTCGGATAAGGACAACATAAGTTAGCGGTAGTCTGGACGAAATTTTGTTTGCCGCAAAATGACATAAAAATTTTTTTTTTTTTTAGTTAGAGGAAAAAAAAAAAGTTTGAGATTCCCCCCAAATTCATACGAGACCCTTTAGGCCCCCCACAAGTTGAAACAAAAAAAAGTGCATGGGGTTCCCTTCCTGCGCCTTACCAGGCCACGTGCCCTCGACATTGGGACAAGGGCCTCTTCCCCACAACCCTGACCCGGTGGTTGTGGGGGTCTGTGGGCAAGGGGGTTTATTTGCATTGGGGTACCCCTTTAATTAAGGGGGCACCCAGATGCTGCCCACCCAACTTGTGAATGAGTAAAGGGTACTTGTACCCAGTCACTAAAGGGTTAAATAAAAGAGTTATTAAAAAGTCCAGACTTTTGATAAAATCCTTTAATTAAAAAAAAAACCAAAGAGACAATTTTTGACTATTCCATGGCTCTATGGCTGTAATCTAGCGTCAATCACAATGCACGACGCCCGCCAACCTAAAAAAAGTCCAGCCACATGACAACCGTCCGAACCCGACAAAAACTTGCCCAAAATGACATTCCTGCTCGAAAGTAAAAAGATGGGCGGAGCAAGCCATGACGTCACAGCTCACTCCATCCATTTGACATTCTCAACTGTCAAATACTACATAGCATTCGGGAACTCCTGAATGCTGTTCGTGAGTTTCCGAATGCCATTTAGGTCTGTGAGCCGAGGTGACATATCAAAAGTATTATGATATGGATTTTGGAGGAACCCCACGCACTTTTTTCTAATGTCATTTTGCTGCAACGAAATTTTGTCCAGACTACCGCTAATGAATTTTGGAATCGGAAATCCGGATTGGTTTGCATTAGTTATATCTGTAATTCGGAATTTGGATACATCCGAATGTCCGAATTTCCGAAATTTTGTCCGAATTTTTGATTCGGAGCGAAACTAATTGCACATAACTAGCAATCACTGTAAATGTTTCTGTTTCATTGGCGGTTGGTGTAACTGTCCCCTTTCCTTTGACAGTCAGTGTAAATGGTTCCATTACATTAGCAGTCATTGTAACTGTCCCATTTCCATTGACGGTCAGTGTAAATGTTTCTGTTACATTGATGGTCAGTGCAAATCTTCTCAACACATTGGTTGTTGGTGTTTGAATCCCTTCGTTACACTAGTGGTCATTGTAAATGTACCTGTTATGTTGGCAGTCAGTGTAAAGCCCCCAATATAATGGTGGGCTGTGTGAATACGCTTGTTACATTGCTGGACAGAGTGCATTACATCTGTGGCCAGTGTAGATTTGGCCCTTACATTGGTGGTCTTTGTGGAATCCCCCTTATATTGGTAGTAAGTGTAGAATCCCCCCTTACTTTGGTGGTCAGTGTGGAATCCCTCCTTACACTGGTGGTCAGTGTGGAATCCCTCCTTACATTGATGGTCAGTGTAGAATCCCTCCTTACATTGGTGGTCAGTGTAGAACGCCCTTACATTGGTGGTTAGTGTAGAATCCCCCTTTACATTGTTGGTCAGTGTGGAATCCCCTTACATTGGTGGTCAGTGTGGAATCCCCCTTACATTGGTGGTCAGTGTAGAATCGCCCCTTACATTGGTGGTCAGTGTGAAATCCCTCCTTGCATTGGTGGTCAGTGTATAATCTCCCGCTACAAGCATACATACATTTCCATTTACACACACAATTTCCAGTTTTGCTTTACATAATTTAGAATTCACCACAGAGTAACTTGTTTTATTACACAGAGTTTCTGTAGCCTACAAAAATCTACGACCCATCAGCAGCCACAGCAGGAGTTACAGTACTCAGCAGAACAGTCAGTGTCAATCAATGTTTTCTAAATGTCAATGTTATATACAGTCTTGATCTCAGTGCTAATGGAGCCTCTGTGATCCTCCAGCCATGACAGATTATCTCACTCCTAGGGACTACTCCTCAGGGGATCAGGGATTTCTGCCTCTCATACAAGCAAAAATACAAAACAGAGTGCCACCTCTAAGTGAAATACTATTTATCCAAAGTAAAATTAAAAAATATTAGTGTGGGTCTGAAGAAGGTGGCATGCCCCAGAAACGCATCAGCTTGAAACAGCAGCCGGTTTTGTGACAGAAGTGATCAGCGGCTGCTGCTTGTTATGCCAGGGAGTGAATGATCTTATGATTGGTTCTGGTGGTGTTGCAGGAGACATCCAGGAATGTCCAAAGCCTTGTATATCATATTTTTGTGAGTACATTGGTTTATTTTTTAATTTAATTTTAAATAAATGGTATTTCATTTAGGGGTGGTGCTCTGTGTTTTTAATATTTTTAAAAATATTTTATGCAAAATATGTTTGCAGTGTAATTGGTTTTTATCACTTTATTCTCTGCCAAAGCTGTTGGGTTGCTGCGCTTTAAACAGAATGTAGGAAATAAAGTATTCTGCCCTAAAACACCTCCTATCTTAGGGTGACCGTGCTGCTCCTCCATAGTGGGTGTTGTCCTAGCCCAAGGGTCAGCAACCTTGAACACTCAAAGAGCCATTTGGACCCATTTCCCACAGAAAAGAAAACACTGGGAGCCACAAAACCCTTTTGACATCTAAAATAAAGATAACACTCCATATATCCTTTTTTTTTATCTTTATGCTATGCATAGCATGTATATAGGTATATGTGAGTTTAGTAACGCACTGGACTCTGGGCTTAGTAACGCACTGGACTCTGGGCTTAGTAACGCACTGGACTCACCTGCCAAGCCTCACAGCCAGCATGCCAGATGTTGTGCAATGCAGGGAGTGGGGGACTTCTCCTCTCCCGCCCCCTTATTGAGAAGCCCGTCGGCAGTGCGGGGCCCCAGGACCCTGCACTGCCGCATATTCCACCTGGAGGGGTGCCCAGGATCGGACCTCACTGGGCCCCCCCCCCAACACAGCCTCAGGCAGTAGTTCTGCCCCTAAACAGGGAGCCGCAGCAGAGGGATGAAAGAGCCACATGCGGCTCCGGAGCCGCAGGTTGCTGACCCCTGTCCCAGCCTAAGATAGGAAATTTGTTACTGGCAGGTGATAATAAAGGTAAAAAAGCCTTAAAAAAGGACTAAAAGCTGGTCAGCTCTAATATATGATTTTTTTGTTTTAAGTCAGAGAAGTCAGGCTTTTTCACAAAGCCACACAGTAAAAGCTTTTTGGCTAATAAACATAATAGTAGGCATTCTGCGGTGTCTGCTTTTAGGCAGGATTTTAAAATGTAAAGTTTAAAATGATTGACAGGTTAATTTGAAAAAAAACAACTCTTTTTTTTTACTTTGAATTGTGGACACAGATGTGCACATTTATTTCTTTCAACAGATATTTAAAAAATGGTAACAATTAATGTCAAAGGAGATATGCTTATCTGTCATAAAATATAATGCATAGCAATATTACATATGATTGACAAAATATCTCAGGGTTCAAATGTTATTTTTTGCACTGAAATACTGGTGGTCCTAGGTAGGATTGGCTTCCTGTCTAAACTGCTGGCATCTAAATTAAAAGGAAAAATTAGTCTGCAATCTAAGCCCAGAGATTCTGGCTACAAACAAAGGCCTGTGCTTAGTTAAACAGGAAAACCTTTTGCTCCCATCCTATCCATAACTTACTATGTCTACCAGTAATTCTTCCAACAGCTGCTTCTCATTTTCTGGTCAGGACAGCAAAAGCTGTAAATTTACACCTTCAGCATGAGCGGATTTCAAGTATATTAACTCTTTCAAACCTCAGGATTAATAGTTTCTTTCAAAGCAAATGGTAAAGCCATGTCACGGTTTTTTAACGCACGCTGAAAGAATGTGGACATTTCTTTGAATGTTTTAAATTTATGATGCCATTGCCAAGTAATTAACGGTAGAAAATCAAAGATTTTGGCACAGTTTATTTTCATGCCTCTTTGCAGAAAATTGTAGCCTTAGCACTCTGTTTAGATATTGCCAATAGTTCAAAATGGCACACTCAGAATAAGTTTAGTATATTGTAACCAGATCTTCAGATAAAATCTGGGATACTCTCAAGTCTGGTTGAAGAAGACAGGTTTCAATGGCTTGAGGGAAGTATATTTTTTATTGCAACATTCAATATAAAGCCAAAATTGTTATTTTCATTTTGTCAAGTTCAAGGGATTCATCTTAAGTTCCAGTCCTGTAGACACAACTGGTAAGAGGAATTCTCCCCAAAGAGAGGTAAAACCTCTCTAAAGCTGGCCATACACCTATAGATTTTCTGTAGATTATCTGCAGATTTTCTATGGTCAGATGGAAAAAGTGCAACAGATACCTACATCTACGCTAAACTGTGTGGATGGAGGAATCTCCCGCTGGGCCAAGCTTCAGTATCTTGCTGGTCGGTCCCGCCGGCTCTCAAAATACCTGAACAATGCCTGCATCGAATCAGATTGTTCAGGTATTTTGACAGCCAGCGGGGCTGACTAGCAAGATACTGAAGCTTGGCCCAGTTGGAGGTTCCTCCATCTACACATTTTAGCGTAGATGAAGGAATCTGCTGCACTTTTTCCATCTGACCATAGAATATCTGCAAATAATCTATAGGTGTATGGCCAGCTTTAGACAACTGACCCATTTGGAAGATTTCCCCTCTGTTCCTCTATAGTCCCTGTGACACTGATCACCAATACAGTTAAAGAGTGTTATTCTCCCCAGTGGGGACACAAAAACTGACAGGGGTTTGTACTATACAAGGCAGTTCACATATACGTCTTTATACTGAGAAATTAGCTGTAATGCAAAAATGCAAAATGCAAAATGCTAAAATAAATGCTGCCTTGCATACACACCATTTCTGTACTTTCCAATCCTTTTTTTCTCCTTAATTCCTTGAGGATATTTGTTTTCATTTTAGAGATATGTTGGTTCTATGCCTTTAGAGTGATCCTGCCATTAAGATCAGCATCTTCAAACCTATCATGTAAAAGAAGAGACTGTATAGTTACCTTTTTGTCATCCCTTGCGTCAAAATGCACCATGTTGCTTATCCCTGGACTGCTGCAGGTATCTAACATGTCCAGGTGTGTTACCCAGTTATTCTGTCATGCATTATGGTTCCTCCCGCTGACTCATATGTCCTTCCATTCTGCCTTCTGCTCCTGTTATGCTGTCTGTGTAAATCTGTAAATTACATGCTTTTCCACCTTTTAAAAAGCAAACTGTAAGTGGGTAACATTCATACTCAGTCAGAGCGCAGTCAAAGTGTCATGCTCAGTAAAGGAGGAGGATGGACTTGCAAAAAACGGCATAGTATTCTAACATTAACCAAGACATTCAAAGACTTGTGAGTTAGTTTTACCTGGTAGCTCCCTTTCAAATAATTTCCAGTACAGTTTTTTGGTCTCTTCCACCTAGTAAAAACTCCTAATAGTAGTAGAAGATCCCTCTCAGTGCATAAACACGATTACAAAGAGGAACTTCTAGAATGTTTGGAAATCTAATTTCCATTGTTGAACCTCTGAACTGGACTAGAAGACTAAGGGCCTATTCACACAATAGCTTTTGTAGCCACGCGCAAAATCACACTCCCCTATATTTGGCATGCCCTCAAACAATTGGTTACAGACTTTTGGAACAAGAGACAGACATTAAAGGTATGAAGCCAAGATTTAAAATAAGAGGCACCAAGATATGCATTCATAGCTAGGAGAGAAGCCTTGAATGTATTAATAAAACAAATGCTGCTGCGTAACACCGAAGAATACCTAAAGCCATGGCAAATAAAATAGGTGTTGCTTCACTATATAAGGCTTGCAGTGTGGAAATAAAATGAGCGCCAGCATTGTTGTTATTGGCAATATTAGTAACCCCTAGTGTTGGTGTCATTGACAGTAATAATAACACTGGTGTATGTGGCTACAATGGCACCCTTCATGTTTCTTTCAGGTAATCTTTACTTTAATCAGTAGACACTTGAGGATTATACACTGTCACTGGAATAATATACTGTACCAAAAAAGGAAGGCAACAATGTTGACTGTGGTCGCCTCTAGCAGAGCTTTTTCTCTTTTACTGACTTACCATGACTTGTCCTGGACTGTGTGTCTGTGTGGAGGGGGCCATCTTGGTAGGGAAAGGGCTTTGCTTCCTCACAGAGCAGCCTTCAGAAATTTTGGAGCCCCTTACACAACTGTAGGCCTGCCCCTCCCCCAGGCTTTTTTACCTGGCTGTCCCATCGAGTCCGCCCACCGGTCGTCCCTCCGTGTCCTTTAATGCACTTTTATTTTAACACTGTTACAACTTAATATATGAAGTTGAAATTAGGGCTGCAGCTAACGATTATTTTCAAAATCAATTAGTTCGCCGATTATCAAGTTCAATTAATTGGATTTTAGGGCTGGTAATGATTAAAATGTTCCTGTTCGATTAATCAAATTTTTTTTAATCGATTAATTTCGATTAATTATAATGCACATACAGATCCATTTACATTGGCCTATACACATACAGCACAGCAATGAAGTAATAAAATGAACTAGGATCACACTAATCCAGCACGTTATTAATCTCTCGAGCCCCACTCAATATGGCCGCCGCTTGAGTTGGGCAACTCAGAATAATAACGTGCTGGATTAGTGTGATCCTAGTTCATTTTATTACTTCATTGCTGTGCTGTATGTGTATAGGCCAATGCCAGGGATCCCAACCTGAAATAAGCAAATTTAAGGGACGTGTCCCTCTCATTTCAGGGAGGTGCCCTCTCCCACCCTGGAGTCCGGTGACGTCGATGTCCGTGGCGTCACCGGATCTCCGACGGAAGACCCGGAAGCCGGCGGAGAGGTGAGTATGGATCAAAAGAACTTTGATCGATCAAAATAATTTTGATAGATCAAAAAAATGTACGATTAATCGAGGGATTAATCGTTAATTTCCGCAGCCCTATTGGATTTTTTAAAAAAAGGCTCCAGTGATGAACTACTTATTTGTATTGAGATTGTAGTCCATCACGGGAGCAAGCTTGGAGCGGTGGAAGTAAAAAAAAAGTGTGGTGTGCAATATAGTACATTATACAGCGGCGCAATGCAGAATACCAGCAGCTTTAGAGGAATACAACAAATTGCAGCAATAGTACATTATGCTAGAATGTACTATTGCTGGGATTTGTAGTCCTCTATAGCTGGTGGTATTCTGCATTGCACTGTATATAATATATTATTGCTGGGATTTGTTGTTCCTCTATAGCTGGTGTTATTCACCATTGCGCTGTATAATGTATTATTACTGGGATTTGTAGTCCTCTATAGCTGGTGGTATTCTGCATTGCGCTGTATAATTATTATATGGAGCAATGCAGAATTCGACTGACCAGTTATAGGGGAACAACAAATCCATTATACAGCGCCACACTGCAGAATACCACCAGCTATAGAGGAACAACAAATCCCAGCAATAATCCATTATACAGGCTGTTTAATATATTATTGCTGGGATTGGTTGTTCCTTTATAGCTGCTAATGTTCTGCAGTATGCAGCTTTTTTTTAAAACAGGAAACATTAAAAAGGTTTAGAATGTCATTGCTGAGTGACTTACTTTGAATCGTGGGCCCTTGATTGTCGGCAGGCAATTTATTTGACAGCTGACTAATCGACGATGGAAAACGTTGACAACTACTAAATCAAATAGTTGTTGCAGCTCTAGTTAAAATGTGTATTCCAAGTCATCCGTGCATTCAATATTTGTCCCTAGGTGACATTAGGGGGCTGAAAGACCCCTGATGTCTCCATAAAGAGGACCTGTCACACCCTATCTGCTATTACATAGGGTGCTTGTTATCCCCTATGTGATAGCAATAGCGTTAGTGTAAAAAAAAAAAGTGTTTAAAAATTAAAGTCACATAAGAAAAATACAACAAAATACACAAAAAAAAGTCCCCCGCCCCCACGTGCACACACATACACACGTCGGTGCTCCTACGTGCGAAAACGACAATTGCGCTACACATGTTACATATCACCGCAAATGTCGGAGTGAGAGCAATAATTCTAGGACCATCAATCAATGTTAGCACTAAACTGATGAGTGGTAATAGTGTTTAAAATGTTCCCTATGGGAAATTTTGGGTATTTACATTTTTTGCGGCTTAACAGGCGAACACAATTTTAAGGCTTGACATGTTTGATATCTATTTACCCGGCGTGACCCCGTTGTTCATATTTTACAAAAAAATGGGTATTTTATTATGTTTCTGTGCACTTTTAATTTCGTTTATTTTTTCCTAAAAATACTGGTTTGATAAACATTTGCGCAAAAACCGTGCAACATAAAAAATTGCAACTAGCATTTTTTTATTCTACAGGGCCTCTGCTTTCAGAACATATATCATTGTGTGGGGGTTTGAAGCTGTTTTCTAGACAAAACCTTATATATTATCATGTGTGTGCAAATGCAAAAAAATGCCCCAGACAGCAAGTGGTTAAAATGTGCACATTCAGTTTTCTGCTGTTCTAAAGTCATGAATAAAGCATGCTTATTGTGAAGGGGAAGAAGTCTGTCAGGTAGGCATGCACTGAGCTCCATAACTTCTGTCCCTCCCCCCCTCGTGTCCGTCGCTCACTCTCTCTCCCCCTCCCTCCTTCCTCTCATTGTCCGTCGGTCTCTCTCACTCCCTCCCCCCCCCTTCTCCTAGGGAAGGAGGAGGGAGGAAAGAGTGAGACACAGACTGACCATGCGAGAGGGAGGAGGGAGGGAAGCATGAGAGAGACCCGACCAACACTAAGAAGCTGTCAGCGTC
>NW_017306800.1:658109-694444 GCF_000935625.1 Nanorana parkeri | reverse complement strand
CCCCACCCCCCCTCCTTCCTCTCAGTGTCCGTCGGTCTCTCTCACTCCCCCCCCTTCTCTGAGGGGAGGAGGAGGGAGGAAAGAGTGAGACACAGACTGACCATGCTGAGAGGAGGGAGGGAAGCATGAGAGAGACCGACCGACGCTAAGAAGCTGTCAGCGTCTGTCGCTGGGGCCTCTGCCTGCAGTGCTGGGAAACACTTACCTTTCCCCTCCAGGCAGGCAGTCAGCAGCCAACATACTCTTCTTCATCCTCGATCTCCGGCGCTTCTGCCCCAGAACTTAAGCTCCGCCCCCCTTGAGAGAGACCGACCGACGCTAAGAAGCTGTCAGCGTCTGTCGCTGGGGCCTCTGCCTGCAGTGCTGGGAAACACTTACCTTTCCCCTCCAGGCAGGCAGTCAGCAGCCAACATACTCTTCTTCATCCTCGATCTCCGGCGCTTCTGCCCCAGAACTTAAGCTCCGCCCCCCTGTAAGCACTTCAGTGGAAGATACCAATAGCGCAGGGGCGGGACCAGGCAAATGTAACTATTCATATAATTCTATCAGAAAAAAATATAGCTCGGAGCTCGCCCCCCCTTCCTCCCCGGCAGCCAGGGCCCCTTGTAATGGTACTGACCGTACCCCCCTGATGGCGGCCCTGCTTCCCCATATAGGTGCCTTCAGCAGGGAGCTTAAGCAGCACCATAATAATTTCACCAAATCTCACTCCAAATATCCTAAGACAAGCAATCAGAGGCAACAGTCCTTATATAATCACATAATGCAGATATACAGCTATGAGGCTGCAGACAAAGCAGTACCTAGGCACACTCATATACCAGAAAGTAGACATGTAAGCCAGCAAAACATTTTATTTTTCTTTCTTTTGGGTTTCGGGTCCGAATGTCATTTTGTTTCGTTATTCAGATTTTAATCTTTCTGAATTGTGTTTTAGTTTCGGACATCAATTAGTCATGTGTCCGATTTAGTCTCATTTTAAACAAAATGTGGATGATCCGAAATTTTGTTAAAACAGCATTCAGATTAGTCTGCATTTAGCCTCATTGGAATTTGTACATTTGGATGCATCTGAATGTCTAAATTCCTGAAATTTAATCCGAATTAGCATTCAGAACGAAATTAAATTCACATGTCTATCAAGAAGGGCAGTGCTATTTTTTCAAGAGCAATTTAAGTTAAAAGGTACATTTTCAAGGCACTGCTCATGCATAATTAACACTTCTAGATGTTTCCCGTAGCATAGAAAATCTTCCATATTTGAGTTCAGGTCCAGTTTATGCTATTTTAAAAGACAGGAAATCGAACAGGAGGTTCCCGGGATATGCAAAGGTGAACAGAAACACCCCAAACTACCAGATGAACAGAAGCATAGATAGAAATGATGGTAATAAAATCTCACTGTTCATGTATTCATGGCATATATGCAACCAGGGGCTAGCTAAGCCCACCAGTCTCTTTCTGTAACCAAAATATAACATTTGGGTTGACTGGCCCTTAAAGTGATCGCATTAGTGATTTTGAGGACAGGGCAAATAGGAGCACATTAATGAATCCTATTCATGAACACATAGCTAGCAATGCACAGTTAAGTTATGTTGCTACAGAAAAGTCTGCAGTGCATGAAAAGCCAAACTACTGTGAAACACTACTAATATGAGGACACCTCATAAATATAATGATGACCCAAAACAGTTTACAAAATATACCCAGTTGATTTTATTTAAGGTTGTGTATTATACTGTATATGTAAGCTGGAGTTTTATAAAGCAAGGTTTGCACATCTCCCTTCCAGCGATAAATTTTAACTGCGAAAAAGAAATGTTGATAACTAATCATGAAGATGGAAAGAAGAAGAAATTAGACATTGGTTGCCCTCTTTCATTATTATTTTTCACTTAGAAATGTCTACCGATTTTACTTATGCATTATTATTGATACCTAAAACAACACCATGTTTCTTGCCACAGAATTAGGAATAAAGCAAATAGCTGGTTGTCAAAATAATTTCCAAAGTTAAAACCTGCAATAACATAATAACTATTTTCAAGAAGCGATATCATCTTTTAAAGTACATCCTTTTTTAGAATGTAGAGAACTACATATAAAAATAAAGCCATATACAGTATGTATAAGTACATTTAAGATGATATAACTATATTTACTTTTCTTGTTTAATCACTTTCTGAATCTCATTAAAATAAAAAAAATTTAATCATACATATAAATAGGGGTAATAATCTTTGTACACTAAAGGCAGATTGCCATTTTAAAATCACACAGCAGACACTTCTCTCAGCCACACTGCCAGGTTTAGATGATGTTTGCTGTAAGCTGGTCTGGCATTTGTATATGCGGTACCTTCTAGCATTTCTAGTGGCTGTTGGGGTTAGGTGCACCCTGCCAAAGTGCTCTGCGGCTCAATCTAACAACAGAATGCTTCTACATGGGAGTTATCAGGATTTTCTGTGAGCCCCGATAGCTGACCCATCTCTGTCCTTCCTTCCGCAACAAATCATAATTGCACATGATCTTTTGCTGCAGAGGTTCATGGTGAAACTTTATCAGTGTAATACAAGATTAATATCTAATTTTTGTATCAAGCTATTATATTGGGCAGGGATACGTTTTGGTTTGACCATGAGTTTGCCCTGAACTCAGGTCAATTGCATTTTTTGAATACGGCAAACTATTGCAATTTTTCACTGCCATAACAACCAATTACAAGTCAAGCACTTCCTGGCCTGTGAACTGTGGCCAGGTGGCTAAAAAGAGTTTTTCTTATGTGCAGCTCCCTCCTTATAAGAATCATTGTTCCAAGCAGCTTTTTGTTAGTCTGTGTAGAGAGAGACTTGGAGTACATAGGGATAGTTGACAGAGTGTTGTTTGTGGGGACAGATTGTTGTTATACACTGTTACTAACCTGTGATATATACAATACTATAAAGTGCTGCATCATGCTCAATTATTACTGTGAATTGGAGTGTATTAGGGTTCCATATTATTCTTTACTCACAGTGAATAGACTCAGCAGTCCCAACCTTTTTCTTTTTCTTTTATAATAATATTATATAATATAATAATTTTCAGGTTTTAAAACAAATATCAATTTTAAAAATATAGGTTTGGGGTTTAATATTTTACAGTTGACATTTGGGGGTTTAGTATTTTAGGGTTTCATTTTAGTGTTTTAGGCTTTACATTTTTAAAAGGGAAGTTTATTTTATATAAATATAATTTTGCTAGGGTCTTTAGATTTTCTTCAGATCAGTAGCATGAACTTGTTGCTGACTTAGGAAAAGCTGACTTTTGTTTGCAGCACATCACCACATACTGGTACAGTTTATTGCACCAAATCGCCATATAATTAAGTGCGCCAAATTCCCCTATGGCCATAATTGCTAATAAATATGGGCGCACAGATACCAAGTACTGATATCTTTTTTTTTGTATTGCCATGTGACAGTTTTTTTAAAACAATACAGACTAATGATTTCAGGACAGTGGTGGAGCACCAGTTCCCAGTCGCAGCTGCAACCCTGGTATTTCTCGTTAAAATGCCAAGTATCAGCACTGGTATTTGAACTGGTATTTGAACTGGTATCTGTGCATCCCTACTACCGTAATAAGGCTAGGCGATCCCCTCTATTTTGACATTTTTTAAACTATTAAGTAGGGATGCACCGATACCAAGTACCATACTCGGTACAAGTACATGTATAGATACTTTTCGAGCTCCAAGCCTAGACTAGAGAAAAATTCAAAAGTTAGGAGGCAGCTGTCATTTATAAGGAGCACACGGAGCTCCTGGGATTTGTACATCTCTGCTTTAATGTATGATTTTGTTTTTATAAATATATATATAAAGGGATGCACCGATACCATTTTTGCAAGTACAAGTACTGGTACTTGCCCAAGTACTTACAAGTACAACTACTGATACATTTTTGTTTAGTGTCATGTGACAGTTTTCTAAAACAATACAGACTAATGATTTCAGGACAGTAGTGGAGCACCAGAGCCAGGTCCCATCTGCAACCCCTGCAATCCTGGTAGGGCTCATGAAAATGCCAAGTATCAGCACTGGTATCTGAAAAGTATCGGTGCATCCCTACTATTAAGACATTTGTTACATTTTAAGATATGATATCAAACTGTTTTGCACTGGTCAATTGTTATGAAGTCGACAGCTTTAGCTTTATTTTTTGTAAGAGTAAACTTTCCTTTAGCTGTTGTGACATATACTTCCATTGCTCAATTTAGGCCTATTACTGCTAGATAAAAAGAAGTTGCAGCCAAGTAATATTGCAACAGTAAAAAAAAAAAAATATCAATTACAAGTAAAAATGCTGTGATGTCAGAATACTGTGTTGCTGATTTTGTTTGTGAACATTGTACTGTTCCATAATTGCATGCAGCCAAACCACTTGCTAACCGGGGTGTTAAACCCCCTTCCTGTCCAGGCCATTTTTCAATATTCATTATATTTTTGGGGGACACATAGAGCTTTCTTTTGGTGGTATTTAATCAACACATATTTTTTACTATATAATGAAAAAAGTACCAAAAAGTTTGAAAAAAACCCCTGTTTTCCCTATATTATGTTATATAACATGTATCACCCAATTTTTTGGTAAAATATAAATAGACACCAAACATGTCAAGCTTTAAAATTGCGTGCGCCCGCGAAAAAAAACCTACCAAATTGGCCATAGGCGATGCTTTAAAAGCTTTTACCGCTCATCAGTTTAGTGTTATCAGTGATTAATGGCCCTAACTGTATTGCTCTAAATGCGTCGTTCGCGGCGATATGTAACATGTGGTGTAATAGTTGTTTTCGCACATAGGAGCACCCGACGCGTATTTACGTTATAAGTGTGTGCACGTGGGGGCAGGGGACTAAATCTTTTTTTGTGTTTATTTTTTTATATGAGATTTTCGTTTTAATTTTTTTACACATAACTTGATTGCTATCACATAGGGGGGATAAAAATCCCCCTATGTGATAGCCAATATACAACGACAGGTCCTCTTTATGGAGACATTAGGGGTCTCTAAGACCCATAATGTCACCTGGGGACTCCCAAAGAAGTTGATGAAGCGGAGATCTGCTTCACCAGCTTCTTCTCTGGCTATAGCAGCTCGGCGGCAGAAGGGGGGGCGCACTGTGCATGGTTATACAAGAGATCAGCCGCCTTTAGAGCGGGCCAAACGCTTGAATATAACAGCCGTCAACGGCTGTTCACATCACCGACGGGATTCTGCTCGCCTACAGGAAAAAAAAAATCACGTACATGTACGTCCACCCACCGGGAAACATCCGCCGTCCGTTCGTTTTTTTTACAATGGGCGGACGGCAAGGGGTTAAAGACATCTCCCAAGCATGTATTAAAAGAATGGTGTTTTTCTAATGTCGCAAAAAAGGAGGGCCTCTTCTTCCATGCTAACATTTTTATGGGTTCGATGAATGGCATAATAATCGAACCTAGGACAATTCCCTCATCCCTAATCTTAGGCTGCACTAGAACTAGGAAAATATTTCAGATAGCAAACAGTCTACCCAGGTCAGTGATATATTAAGCTGCTAGAAGCTCAGCGAAGCTGGCCCCCCTACAATCGACACAAATAAAACTCCAGTGTGTTTCTTTAGTGCTGTTTTGTGCCGCAAAAATTAACATTTGTGCTGCTTTTATTTTTAAGATAATAGCAATTGTTTTTTTTAAGATGATGACATCACCTGCAACAGCAAAAAGACATGTAACCAGGCTGGATGGTTAGTGCCAAGTTTGTGCTGGTTTGTGCCATTTAAATCCATTCGTTTTCGAGTTAACTGTTTATTAAAGGTCACCAAAAGTCACCCAGCCCCCCTACAACAACCAAAAGGCATGAAACTTGCTGCTTAGTTAGTGTCACGTTTGTGCTGGTTTGTGCCATAAAAATTTACATTTGTGCTGCTTTTATTGTTAAGATAATAGCAACTGGTTTTTCTTTTAAGATGATGACATCACCCATCCCCCCTACAACAGCAAAATGAGTAGCTGCTAGACTGTCTCCCAGATTTAAAAGACTTAGGGGAAACTGCTGAGTTATTGATCTGGGCCGCATAAATTAGTAGTTCATACCTCTGATTGGGGGTTCTGTGATGGAAGAAATGCCATTGTGGTCATCAAATCTCAGTGGCTTTTATTGTGAGATGGCTGCAGGCTGTGCCCTGCTGAAATGAACCAGACAAGAGCAGAAACTGCTATTTCTGTATCCCATTATCTGTAATTAAATTAGGTAAATGTTATTTTTCATTCTTTCTTATTGTGTGTATTATTCACGAGTACTATATTGACAGGCTTAATTTGAAAATATAATCAGTTTCCTTAGAATCACTGCAATTACATTTTAAGATAAAGCATGTCAAGCAACCTGCTCATTGCTAGGACTCTTTATCTAAGGATCGGATCATGCCTAAGCATTACATTCAGGTCATAGCAGACCTGATCCATCCCTCACATGATGAAAAAAGGGATTTTTTGGGGGGAAAGAGAAAGGAAAGGTCCCAATAAACACAGACAATGCCCAATGTCATTCAGCAGTTTTATTATCTCAGATCTGGGGAAAGAACAGGATAATCACACTAATTACCATCTACACAAGCCCAACTCATTCTTACCTCATTGTTACTGTAATGATTTGCAAGATTTTGCATCACAATGTAATACTGACTGGAAAAAGAGTGGACTGGAGGGAATATCTTGGATTGGGTAAAATACATAGAAATAGCTAAATATTACTGTAAAAAGAAAAAAAATATATGAATTCAATTTTGCCACAACATTAAAGATCTATGAGATTCAAAAAGAAAATAAATAGTATGCTGATATTTAACTAGAAAAAGAAAATTTTCTCAAAAAATGTAGACCTTTAAATGGGAAATGCTGTGGTCCCAGGATGTGATTGAACAACTCGCTGGGATATGAAAGGAAAAGTAGAGTTTAGATACTTTAACATTAAGGGCCCATTCAGACTGGATGCGTTGGGGCACCAAAAATGAACGGGTGGGAATGGGGCTAGTTTACACCACTCTATTACGTTGCATTACGCTGAAAAAATTAGAACCATTTTTTCAGCGCAACGTAAGGGATCCGGTATGAACTAGCCCCATTCACACCCATTTATTATTCAGTGCCTTACCATTTGCATCTGTTGAGAAACGGATCATAACAGATCAAATGGAAATTGGAAGGTCCAATTGCATGTCAAAGGACCCTCCGTTGACGTGTGATTGCCTTCCGATTTTGGTATGAATGCACCCTTAGACATTGATTCAGTGGGATCTGCAGTCAGTGTCACATGTTGGGCATTATACAGCTATCTGCTTCTTGTTCACACCTGTGATAACTGCATCTTCAAGAGGGAAGTCTTCTAGCACTGACTTTCATTTGCAGCTCTGAGATGTAATGAATAGGGATAAAGTTCAGGATGGAGTGAATCTCTCAAAACCTTGAATTATGGTTTAAAATTTGTGCCTGAACCTAAACCCTTGTCCCCTAGGTCAGATGGGTCTTTGAGAGCCAAAATAATGAAATAATGGACAAGATAGCCCCCTTCACTATGAAAGGGCTCCCAAAGACTATGGGGTCTATTCACAAAGCAGCCGAAGGATCTAGCCGTAGCTTCGGCCCAAGGACCCCTTCAGTTCAGTAGAACCGAAGGGCTGCTGTACGGGCTATTCACTATAGCCCGTACAGCTTCCGAACTTATTCGAGCCGAACGCATATGCCTCGGCTCGGCTGAGCCGCGCTGAAAGCCGAAATTGGCAGAGCGGCCGGCCGCCAGCCTGCTTCTGACAGCTGGGCGGAGCCAGCCGTGATCTTACGGCTGGCTCCGGCCACTTGCAAAGAGATCAGCGTCCCTGGTTACCAGCTAACCAGGGACACTGATCTCCAGACAGCCTAACTCTCCCTGGCGCTCCGGGAGTCTCCCGCTCCCGGCTGCCAAAGAGAGAAACACAGAGCCATGTCAGAATAGAAAAAAAAAACAATTTTGGCCATAGGAATGCATTGCTAGATTCCTATTGGCTATTTCAATTTGCAATAGCCAATAGCAAACCAGCATTGCACCCGCCCTCTGCTGCAGTTCTCCATCAGGTCCACTACTGATTGACAGCAGCAGAGGGCGGGTACAATGCTAGTTTGCTATTGCAAATTGAAATGGCCAAAAAATGTTTTTTTTCTCTCTTCTGACACAGCTCCGTTTCAGAAAAAGAAAAAAAAAAAGAAAGAAAAAGTAGTGTTTCTCTCCTTGGTGGCCGGGAGCGGGAGACTCCCGAAACGCGAGACTCCAGGAGCGCCCGGGAGAGTTAGGCTTTTTTTTTTTCCTTTTTTTTGACGGCAGTAGAACCGCCGGCCAATAGGAAACTGTTGGGCGGAGCTAGCTGTCATTGCATTGTTTTTCTGTTCTGCCCGGTCCCACAGAGAGACCGAGCAGAACAGCATCTGAGGCATTCGGCTATTCACTCACAGCTGTTCGGCATCTATGAGAATAGACTCCAGATGTTGGATCGGCTGAGTCGAACTCCTTCTGCACTTCGGCCGACGCGAAGCCATGCGAAGCCACCCGATGTACGGCTGATTTCAGCCGATATACGGCTGAAATCAGCCGTACCAGCCTGAAGTGAATAACGGAACAGCGTTCGGCTCACTTCGCTTTAGGTCGGTCATTCACTCGGCTGCCTACGGCAGCTTAGTGAACAGACCCCTATATGGTCACTGTGTGTTAAAGCTGGTTAAAGGATACTGACAAATCTGTGTAGAGATGGATAGCGTGTGTGGTGATCTACATACCCTTTCTAGGGCTTTTTTTGTGTGGTTAGACTTTCAGGATATATATATTTCTTTTAATTTTTCTTTTTTCGGGGCGAGGTGAGGGATAGTCCCAAAAATACTACAATAAGGAGGCAGGTCTAAGATGAGGCACAGGTGCTGCTCGGAGTGGTAGTCCGGAATGAGGACAGAACTGGATGCCCCCTTTTTTCTTTTCTTTTTTTGACAATGGTTTATTAACTGTACAAAGGGTACAAATTGAATACCAAGAATATCCCCAATATACTTCTATGAGGCTTGGAGAAAAGTTATGATTTTCTTAATTTTGAAGATGTTTTGTGAAACTAGCTGCAAAGTGGACCCGGGCATATTCGTTCATCCCAATTATTCAAGGCCAAGAACAACAAAGGACGCAGATTCTGGACGAAGCAAAAAGCAGTGTCACAATCTATGTTCTTTAAAAACACCCATCATTTCTCCATGCCCACCAATTAATGCAGTACCATGGCACACTTTGCATAGCACTGTATTTCTTCAGCCCACAGAAATCTGTCACTTCCATGAATGGGCCACCTGATTGTATATGTTCGCCATGCTAAAGGTTTCCCGTCCTTGTACAATCAAAGTAAATTGTTCAAAGAATGATGCCTAGCATTGGTAGTCACTGTCCACCCATGTGTATAGGCCGTACAAGTGACAAGCAGTTTTGCAAGCAGCTTCCTATTGACATCCTAGTTAACCTATGCAGTTTCCAGCAGCATGAACATTTAGACATTTTTAAACCAACAGATATTCTCTAACAACCCACGAATGCATTTTATTTTCCTTTTCTTATAAATCCCATCAGCGTCTGCTCTAAGGATTCATAGCTGCTGTTTTACTGATATTTTTCCCACTTTATAAACTGCTATAAATTTAGAAATCTTACATATGGACAAATCCTTTTTATAGTTACATCTTATTTGTGTGTCATTACCATCTTTACAAAAAAAACCCCTGCTGATTCAATCTGCTGTGGCTCAGCCACAATTCAAATCTGTTTTGGCTCACTTGCATTTAAGCCTGGGAAAGGTACAAACTGGAAAAATAGAATTACCAAAAAACAAGGACATTGGTTTTTATAAGAATTGTGGCTCTTACTAATAGACCTTTCATGAAAACTGTTACCGGTGGCCAAAAAGATGACAAAAAATTTAATATAAGGTGGCAAAACAACCTAATTTTAGATTTCTTGTTTCAGGATAAATGTAGTGAACTTTTTAAGTTTAGCAACCATGCAGTGCTTGTTTTTGGCTGCACTTTCTTCCAGGAAATTCCCTTTAATGTTATGTACCTATGCAAGAAAAAAAACAACAACAAAATAGCGTCCGCTCGATGTGAAGAATCATTTATTATATATGTCTAAAATAAGTAATGCCCCCTTCCTCAAAACCCTGGCTGCTTCAAGCCCAGACAGACTTTTAGATCGACATTCGGCCAAACCTGAGCCTTCTTTCCTCTGGCCAATCGGAAGCTTTCAATCTAAGGCAATCATCTTACACCCCCGTTCTGCCTATAGAAACGGCAGACTTCAGGAGGTTATTTAAATACGGCTGGATCCGAATTCTAATAGCCGATTTGGATTGTACAATCGTCTGCTAGTGTATTTGGAGTAGGCAGTGGTAACTAAACAACATAAAAAAAGAAGACATCAAAAGTTGTGCGAAAGAGAGATGTATTGGATTTATCATTTTAATAGCTTAACACCAAGTGGCTTTAATGAGGTCTTTGAGATATCTAAGGCTCTGAGGAAGGGGGCGTGCCTCAGAAAGGGGCTAATCCGTTCCACCCGTTGCTGGAAGATGGCTTCACTGAGAGTTGAGCAAGCAGCGCTGTGGTGTTCAATGGGCTGTTAAGCCTCTAGAGAAAGGAACTACTGGAAATGCTTGGTATTATACGTTGCTTGTGAATACATTACTTATTTTAGCCATATATAATAAACGATTCTTCACATGGAGCGGGCGCGCTTTTGTTTTTTTTCTTCTATAGATATGAAGGTTCCCTGCCTCGTGGAGCTGTCCCCTGTGTGACCAGGCTTAATTAAGTGGAGAGAAGGCTGTGGCTGATTGTTTGCGCCGGAGTGAATAGACTTCACGGCATGTACCTATGATTGCATTTTTAGAATGAATACAACTAATTCAAAAGCATAGGCTTTAGCGTTTTCCTGCATTTTCTATGTTTGTTTGTTTTAGATTTAATTTTGCCATGTTTGAAATAAACAAACACAATTGGGCTCCCATCTAAATCATTCAAAATATATTTATAAAAATAGGATTTTTGTACTCACCGTAAAATCCTTTTCTCTCCGTTCATTGAAGGACACAGGGCACCAGATCGTAGATCCTGAATGGTAGGGTATATCGCCACCTGCAGGAGAAGGACGCTAGGCACATAACAAAAGACAAAGACAGCCTAGGGGCGGCCCCTGCTGGTGGCCCAACCCCCCACTTGCTAAAAGTCTCCAGTAAGTAACAACCAGTTAAGAGTGTACACCCCATAAAAGAGGGTGGGACCTGTGTCCTTCAATGAAGGGAGAGAAAAGGATTTTACGGTACAAAATTCCTATTTTCTATCCCGTTCATTGAAGGACACAGGGCAACAGATCGTAAATCCTGAATGGTAGGGACGTCACCAAGCAGTACACACTGAGGGATGGGCAACAACAACCAAACACCCAAAGGACCCCTCAAAGAGCCGCCTGCAACACTTTGCGCCCCAAACCAGCATCCGACGATGCCAAAACATCCACCTTGTAAAACTTAACAAAGGTGTGAACAGAAGACCATGTAGCGGCCTTACAAACCTGAGAAACAGAGGCCCCATGATGGAAGGCCCAGGAAGCCCCAACAGCCCTAATAGAATGGGCAGTGACAGGGAAAGGAAGCTCACGCCCCTTAACTGTGTACGCCTAAACAACAACATTATGAATCCACCGAGAAATGGTAGCCGCCGATGCAGCCCGGCCCTTACGAGGGCCCTCCGTAAGCACGAACAAAGAATGTGACTCACGGAAAGAAGCCGGAGCTTCCAAAGAAATACGAAGAGCGCGAACCACATCCAAACAGTGCAGCACTCTTTCCTTCCCATGAACCGGTTTCTGGCACGGAGAAGGCAAGACAATGTCCTCATTCAGATCGAACGCCGACACAACCTTAGGCAGGAAGGCCGGCTTAGGACAGAGAACCGCCTTGTCCCTATGAAGAACCAGCAACGGTGACTTGCAGGACAAGGCAGCCAACCCAGACACCCGTCGAACGGAAGTGATGGCAACCCAAAAGGCTACTTTTTGTGACAAGGACAGAAGCGGAATCTCCCGTAGAGGCTCAATAGGAGATTCCAGCAACACCGAAAGCACCAGCTGCAGATCCCACAGCGCCAAAGGCGAGCGGACAGGAGGAGCAGTACGCGTAACCCCCTGAACAAAGGTGCGAACTAAGGCATTAGACGCCAAGGGCCGTTGGAAAAGCACAGTCAATGCAGAAATTTGGCCCTCCACCATGCTCAAGGCCAACCCTTGAGTCACCCCGCGCTGCAAAAAAGCAAGAACTCTGCTGATCGAGAACAAACGCGGAGACAGAGCCCCAGCCTCACACCAGGCAAAATAGGCCCTCCGCATTGCGCGCTCTGAGCATTGTGGAAATTACCGCATCAGACAACCCGCAGTCCTTCAGGACCTGGCTCTCAACAGCCACGCCGTCAAAGCCAGCGACTGTAAAGAAGGATGGAAAACAGGTCCCTGGGACAGAAGATCCGGACGCAGAGGCAACCGCTACGGGGCGTCCACCACCAGCTGAACCACGTCCGCGTACCACGCTCTCCGAGGCCAGACTGGGGCCACGAGGATGACGGTGACGTGTTCAGCCGCGATGCAGGTTCGCCACCACTGCACTAGGGCATCCACTGCCGCCGCCCCGGGATCCAGAGCCCGGGCTACGATCTCTCTACCTTCCGGTTGCGTTGAGACGCCAGGCGACCCCCAGTTTTGACAAAGCTGATGAAAAATGTCGGGGTGTAGGGAACATACTCCCAGGTCCACCGACAGACGACCGAGGCAGCCGACCTGCCAATTGTCCACCCCCGAAAAGTAAACCGCCAGAACCTGACTCTCCGCCCAGGAGAGCATCCTGGACACCTCTCGACTTGCGGCTATGCTCTAGGAGCCGCCCTGGTGGTTGATGTACGCCACCGCGGTGGCGTAGTCTGACAGGACCCGAACCAACAGACCCCCGAAGGCGACCCGCCCAATGAAGGAGAGATAGGCAATCGCCCAAAGGTCCAATACCTTTATTGATCGCCCTGGTCAGGGACAAGGGGGACACGTCCCACTGCAACAGGACGTCCCACCGGAGAGTTCTGGCATGGTGCAAGGGGCACCGCCTCGAAGGAGGCCACCATGAGGCCCAGGACCTGCATGCAAAAGTGAAAGGACGACCACCAGCGAGTCCGCAACAGACGCACGCTGGAACGGAGTTTCAGGAGCTAGTCCTGAGGAAGAAAAACACTTGCCACAACTGCGACACTGCCCGCAGAAGATCGTCCAGATACCCCACGATCGAGATCCCCCGGTAACGCAACAGCGCCAGAACCAGGGCTAACACCTTGTAGAACACCCGCGGGGCCGACGCCAGGCCTAAAAGGCAGCGCCACAAACTGGAAGTGCTCTTCCTCCACCTCGAGACGAAGATATCGCTGGTGAGAGACACAAATGGACACATGAAGGTAGACATCTTTGACGATGGAGGCCCGCAGATCCCCCTGACGGAGACTCCATCCGAAACAGAAGGACCTGCACAAAAGTGTTCAAACCTTTGAGGTCCAGGATGGGCCGAACCCCCACTTTCTTGGGCACGGTAAATAGGTTTGGATTAACACCGCTTGAACCTTACCGAGGCCGGCACGAGCACCCCCTGGGACAAGAGGTCCGCCACTACGCGTTTCGAGAGTAACCCTCTTTGTCAAGCCTTAGAGCGGTGTCAGCCGCGGGAGAAAGGATATCTTTTAAAGTTGACAGGGGGGAGGAGTCAAGTCCGAAAGGGTGCCGTGAAAGGCTTGACCCTCCAGCGTTCGCGCCGTACACCGCAGATACACACTCTTCAGTGCGGATTCCAACTGCCGGGCAAGGTTTTATTTTCCCGCTCCAGCTGCCGCGGCTCAGCCTGGCCAGCCAATGACGCGGTTTTGGGGATACCCTGGACACTCCAGACCGGTAGTATACAGACCATCATCGTCATCCCCACGTGATTGCAGGGACTTCGGATGCCCACCGATGACATCTTAACTGTAAGTCACACATCTACCACTTCAATCCTAACTATTCAGCCAGTCATAGCAGGCTGCACAGCATTCATTTATCCATCTATTTATTCAGCATCTTAGGTAGTTGCATCAATATGTTGCACGGTGCTCCTCTCCCGGTCTTTTGAAGAGTTTATGCACACCAGCTCCCACATAGCCAACGAGAGATTTGACCACATCACAGCAGTGCGCTTCCCATATTTTTGTCCCAGGCCAGGTCTGCCAACCCTGCGAGGCCAGGGACACCAGCCTCAACAGGCTGCTCAGCGTGGAGGAAAAGGGAGGGGGCCCGAGGCACGTGAGGGAACCTTGGTCCCCAGCATAACACCTCGCCAGAGCCCACAGCTACCTACATTCAGTCAGCCCAACAGAGCTTACAACCTCCAGACAGGTAGCTTCCAGGAGACCCTCCGCACAGCCACAGACAGACCCCCACATACATACCGCATCCAGGGGGGAAACCACCGGACCGCGAACCACTGCCATCCAGAGGGGCGACAACTCCTGGGACCGCACATGGCAGCCAGGCGTGCGGGGATGGCGGAAAAATGCCCCCGACCGTAGTTGCGGCGCCGCCAGCCTGCGTGGGGTACTGTGACTGGCAGGTTGAGACCCCCAGTCATGTGCACCCCACCAGGCCAAGAGACCCACAGGCGTCGAAAAGAACCATCGTCGCAGCCGACCCACCGTGGCAGGACTGCATGCGCTTGTCGGTCGCGCAAAAGGAGGAAAACGAAAAAATTTCCAGATAATTTTTTTTAGCTCCTTACTCCTGACGCTAGGCAAAAAACTGTCTACACATGCTTTGCAGTGCACTGGGAGGCAGTTATAGCCCTGAAACCTGTTAGATGCATTAATCATGGTAAATACACTTAGACTTTCACTTGCACTTTAAATAGCTGATAACACAATTCTGAATGTGGAATGGGAACTGTTCATCATTGCTTTGAACGTTATTACTGATTTATACAACATCACAAACTTTTGGGGCACTGTAACTAAATGTGTCTCTTTACCTTTATCTTGTATATTTAGAAGAACAGGATCACTTTCATGAAATTTACTTAAGAAACATATTGTCATATTTTATTCAACATATTGTGCAAATGTACAATACTTATTATTCATTAGCAATAGCTTTTTCCATAAAAAAAATCTCATTATAAAAATACAATATTTATATCAATATGTACACTTTTTAAATTAGGTTTTCCATTTTTATAAAAAATGCGTTTTTATGCAAGTATTTATTTTCAGAAATCTTCTGAAATTTAACTCTAGAGCCTTGGCATTCAAGCAAAAAGTATATTTTTTCTCCTTTGGATAAAGTAGCTGAGGTAGCATGTTATTGTCTTTGGCTTAAAGAATGTAAATACTGCAACTGTGCTATGTGTCCATGTCATAGCTGTAAAATAAAGAAGTCCTGTGATTTTCCAGAAGGTTTGGTTTATGGAATACATTTTCGGTTTCGTCAGGTACAACTGTCTTTGTTGACTCTTTATCACTGGCTAATGGTATATCCAATGAAGAGTGAGAACTACCGAGGGAGATGACATAGTCCACTGTGTGTTGAAAGGAATCTTGAGGAGGCTTCCATATAGACTTTCCAAACGTGCCTGTAAATAAGGAAAATGGAAACCGATTACTATTAATGCACTGATCTTAGCAAAATGTAAGAAACACTATGGATGGCTAGATGCCATGAGCAGAAGTCTTCTATATTGGCTTCCATACTAAGACTAGCAGTTGCTCTTTTTTCATCATAATTATATACATTTATAATATTTTTCTGCTAATCATTTAACTCATTGCAACAAAATGCTACCTTTAAAAAAGTAGTCACAATTCTAAGATACTGTCTCAGAATTCTGAACAACTGCTCTGACGTGTCAGAATTCTGACCTATTTCAGATTTCCAGGGTTCACTTGCCTAAGCAATACAAGTATGCAACATAAGCAAGAGAGTGACAATTTCTGACAGTGATAAGAATTTTCAAATAAAATTTGGAAGACAGTACATAAAACAGCCCAGTAGGACCAAGTACAAATTCTTACCGAGAATAAAATTGCATATGTTTCACTGAGACAAAGTCATATGGTTTAAAAAAAAAAAACTGAAAAGGAAAATTGGTCCGAACTACAAAGTGTTAGAACAATTTGGAAAAAGGAAATATGAGAACACAGGATGTAGAAGTCAAACACAGATTGAAGCCATATGCAAGTAGTGGATAACGCTGAATAGATTTGTAACTGGGGGGGAAAAAAAAAAAAAAAAAGAAGAAGACATGCTGTTGCCATTTCAGGAACTGGGAGAGTGGTGTGCCAACATGGCTAACTCTGCATAAACACACACAAATTGTATGCATGCAACTCCTGCTTTAAAAGCCTGAAAACTGAATATACCTCACATACTTATTTTATACATTACTGGATATAGCAATTAAAATGTAAAAAAAAAAAGAGCGAGCACAATTTGTCAGAAACCAGCAGATCTATATTGCAAATATAATTTACCGCTATTGTTAATGTATAAAGTGTATTAGGGCTATCGTCTACTTAATTATCTATATGCAATAAAAAGAATACACCTTTCAAAAATCATATTGTACACCTATCAAGTTTAGAGTTGCTTGGAACAAAAAAAAAAAAAATTGTAGTCATAAAAAAGGCTCTGTAAGGTAGCCTGTGGGCAAACCAACTGGCATCCATCCCAAATAAAATCTCTTACATCTAACAAACATAACAAAAACATTAACAGACACCATCACTCACCCATATAGGAATTCTTTTCAGGGCTGTCTTTCTGCACATAAAGATCCGTCTCAGACTCTATCCTCACTCTGCTTTCTTCAGACTGGTTGCAGACAGAGCCAGGAAATGAGTGAACCAAAGGATATGCTCCATGAATATCTGTACTTCTGATAAAATCATCATCCCGTTGTGTATATAACCCAAAGTCCTTTTGGGTTAAGTAATCCGTTTCATAAGCATTTAAGTTAGCCAGTTTCTGTTCTGGATTGTATCCTTATAGAGAAAATAAAAAAAAAAAGGCAGTTATTAAATTAAGCCCAGCTGTGTGTAAAACACAACACTACTTGATGTAGCCAACTAACCTGAGTGGTATGCCTCACATGCATCCTTGTTGTAGACATTCCCTTTTAGGTATAATGAACTCTGGGGCCCCATGTAGTGAAACAACAGTGGATCAGCCGCAACCTCTATATCTGACTCGCTGCCATTATCCAAGTGGCAAACACCTTAATTTAAAATGAGAGAAAAGGAGAGGAGTTAATATAAGCCCACATTTCTCTATGTAAGAAGGTATGATTAGCACTGATCATGAGTGCTCAATTTAATAAAGTGTATGATATAAGGGCTGTCTGTGCTGCCTGGCAGTTAGATCTGAATTCTTAAAGCTGGCTGACTGCTACATGGCAATACAGACAGTTCTTTCTTTGCACACTTTCATAATCATGATCCAGACTATTAAGTGGCAAAGGCAACAAGCAAGACAAACACAATTATTATTTTCGTTCCTATCTGCTGTCTATTTGAAGAGGTCAACAATCATGGGCATCAAGATTTGCAGCAAAATTGGCCATGCACAAGGATGTCAGTTTAATAGTGACTTCTATCAGTGGCTATCCTTACATTCCGATAATATGGAGAAAGAAGATGATCCTCTGTGCAGATATTCTGCGTGGAGGTAAATGCACCTCTAGTATGAAAGCATAATAGAAACAGTTCAAATATAAGTGCTCTAGCACTTATTTAATGGCTGATGTTGGAAAACGTGTGGGCATAGTGACATATGGTCACAGGAAATTGACTGCAAGCCCTCATTCACACGAGAAACTGCCGGTCCGTACAGATCCGTGCACAACTGTATAGGAACTGCACGTCCGTACGGGTGAGGGTGTCCTTACTCGTACGCTGAGAGGATGGATCCTATCTGCATCCGAGCAGGGACACCCGCACAAACGTGCAGGTTAGGTGAGCGTAGGGCGGGGTGCGGCCGCGTACTCCCATAGAGAAGAACAGGCTGCTGCGTGTAATCACACGCAGCACATGTTCTTCCTGGGAGCGGCCCGATACGGCCATGCACGCAGCATGGATCTGTACGGGCCGGCTGTTTCCCGTGTGAATGAGGGCTAAAAGTGATCCAATTAAGACCCAGTCCAGAATCCCTGCTCTAATATAGTGTAGTGCCTAAACTTACTATAGTGACCATGAGAATTGACAATGCATTGACTACGAGGAGCAGTCGAGTATCACAGAGTATTCCAGGTGTGCCGGTGCACAAAATTAGTAAAATAGAGACACAGTATAAGAACTTTGACAAATATCCTACCATTGGCATCCCTTTGCTGCAAGAAATATCCACTCATAGAGGAAGAAATAAAGTGATGACTTCCGTTTTCAGAAGGTATGTATCCTTCCTGTCTCTCTGCTAGTGTCCCCTGTGAGGACAAATAGCTGGGTGTGTCTACAGGTAGGTTGGTTTCATCTGTAAAATAAAAAATGTGAGTAGTTAAAAAAAAAAAAATGTATATGGACTACTAAAGCTTAAAATTGGCCCATTACAGTTACATTCATAAAAAATCCCAAACTAAATACAAACTCCATATTTGAAAGCAACTAATCAATGTTACCAGCTTGCATCATACTGAATAGCAGCCAAGCTTACACAGGACAAAGACATATAATACTATTTGCTCCCATGATGCAGTTCAGATAGGACATTGAAAATAGTTACCGCAAACAGATTTTGACACTTTTTGTTCTAATCTCATCTGTAGATGCCCGACAGACATGAGGACAATAAACAGCATTCTAAGCACATTTTGTTTTCCATTTATAAAGCTGCAATAATTATGTTATCTATATAGCTTAGTTATTCAAACAATCCTATATATGAACATTAATCAACAGATAACTGTACTGAGAAGTGTATGAGGGTAGTCACCTAGTTACCTGGCTGTCAAATAGATTTACCCATTTCACTACTTTGAGTCACTGACCCAAGATAATTACTCAGATCACTCAGACTTCATTTGCAGAGGACCTGTAACAGGTTGATGGTTCAGCCAGGAATCTAGCACTTTCACAAAGAGGTCAGCACTAGCAGCCTACATCTATTTCTCTCAGTACAGGTTTCAGCTAAAATGTATACATTCAAAAGATATGAATAAATGTTTTACTGCCAGCTTCAAGTAAAATATTATAAATCTTATATGCGGGGGCTGGACAAATCCCAGGAGCCCGGTAGCCAATGGTCCCTAAAAATAGCAGTAGACGCCTAACGTTTGATGTTCTCTCTAGTGGTTGTCAATAGAGCTAGAACTAAAACAAATCATGCTGGCTCCTGGAGTGGGCAGACTGGCTCCTGAATTCCATATAAATGTATTCGCTCCTAGTTTAATGTAACTCATTAATACTATCTTTCTTATAGTGAAGTTGGGAGGATGTTCTAGGGTACAGGTTTTTAAATCAAGATTCCTCTAAGACTACACCCAAGTATACCCTTGCATCAAAACCCCCAGTCCAACACAAAAGTGTCTTTAAGCCTGCAGGGTCTACACTGCATAATGGGATGATGGAGAGAATGCTAAATTACAGAAGCTTTCAGAGCTCTCAGCAGCAGGCAGCATTGGAGCTCCATTTGCATAAATTATGACAAGCACAGACATCATATAGTGTCTGCTGTAAACGTTAGGCTCCAAAAGACATGGGGGTTACTTTAAGAAAGGAAACATTTTGCTCTCGCTTGAGTCAAGATGTCATCAGATCTAAAGTAAAGTCAAGTGTCATACCTGCTGTAACATTACAATGCTGTTTAGTTTGTTTCACTTTAACATTTGTTATTGGAGTTAAAACTATCTTAAGAAATGTGTGTGCTTCTGTATTTCTGCTTTGTGGTCCAAAGTCAGACTGTCATGAGCACAGACAAGCTCTTTAGAAACCATACTGGTGGCCTGCCAGATGAAGCTTATATTGTAACATATGTTTTCCAAATTTGTTTGGCACGATTACATGCCAATCTGATTAACCAAAATTGAAAAGTAATGGTTCTTCCTTCCCTTCTTGCTCTGCTGTTGTACCCACCTGTGTTAGTGACACTGCAATCCTCATTCCTTCTCCTTGTGTGGTATATGATGACCACCCAGACAAGGGAGGTTCCCACCACACAGCAAACCACTGCTATTATCACAACACCAACTGTGGCCCATCCATCATCCTCCAATGACGGGGTGGCATTAGCAGGGGAATCACAAGTTGGATTGGGAATGACTGAAAGATGAATGTTGCCTCTTTCTGTTCCAAGGATATTGGACATTTCACAAGTGTATTTTCCAGCATCTGCAAAGTCTGTGTCCACTAAAATCAGAAGTTGGTTTCCAGCAGCAAAGAAATGTCGTTCTGTTACAACCAACGGGCTATCGTCCTTTGTCCAGTTTACTTTTGGAGTGGGGTTTCCGCCTGCAATGCACTGCAAAACTGTCGTTTCTCCCTTCGATACAGTACGATCTACCAGCGGACGCAAAAATGATGGTGTTTCTGTTGTTGATAAAAGGATAAACACATTAGAATACATGGCACTTGAATGTAATAAGCAGACAAATATTAACGGCGTTTTGAACTATTATCCACGCTGAACAATAAGCAGTTAAAACAGACAAACTAAAGCAGCAATAATACATCATAAAATATTTTTTTCTTAAATCGCAAGTACGAAATTTAAACTGGTATCGGCCTCTTGCAGTCCCTGTACAGCAGGGATGGTTTGTGAGGAAGAAGCAACACAAGGAGACAAATCAATTCCTGTGCTGACAAAAAGCATGCCGACAGTAGAAGGAGGCAAAGTGACCGAGATATGAGCTCATTACTGTGCAGCTTTTCCTTTCACTGTCCAGTCACAGGCTGGCAAATCCAGGACAGTATGGGCACAGAGAAAGTGGGTGGAATGATGTGTGCCATCAGACTAAGGGCATCTTGGGGTGGAAAAGTGTTAGAGGGGAGAACTCTAAAATGAAAGTGAATGTTGCAACAAAAGCACTTTTTTCTAACTTTTAATGTACAATTCATTTTTATCCTATTTGTGGCCGGAGTCCTGCTTTAAAAAAAAAACAAAAAGCGCTAAATCTTATTTACTAAAAACTATTTTAATTGTCAGTTCCATCAGCTCTCATGTTTCGATCCCTATACATACACTATTTAAGCAGATACTAATCATGCGAGTGTGTTTAAAGACACTTACCTAGTACAGTAAGTGTAGCATTGGCTGAAATGCTCCCTGCACTGTTCTGGGCTGTACAGCTATACACTCCGGTGTCCCCGACTTTTGCATTCACAATAAAGAACACATCATCTTCTGGCATGACATGCATCCGCCTTTCACGAGCAGCAGGAAAGTCTGTGCCACCATTTTTCTGCCAAGCTATCTGAGGTGTCGGGTGTCCAACTGCAGCACATTCCAGCCGAGCTGTTGATCCAGCTCGAATGGTGAGGTCAATAGGCATCTTCATAAAGGTAGGAAGCACTAAAAAATAACCCAAAAGAGATTTTTAGTCAGATATCACAAACACTAGAACTACTATTTCCAAGCATCTATTTATTTTACAAGAATAAAATAGATGCTTACTGTTCACAGTTAGTTTGGCTTTGACAGAGTAGGAGGTTCCAAAGTGATTAGAAATGACACACTGATATTTTCCTTCACTGAGAAACTCCACGTTGAGCAGTCTCAGGATAGACGTGTACTCCATTACTTCCCCACCTTGCGCCCGCAGGTGAGCATAATTTTCCATCTCAGCATCATGCAGCAGCTCATTGTCTTTTTTCCATGATAAAGTCATTGGGGAGTCACTGCTACTGGCTGCCGAACATATAAAACTCACATTGGAGCCTCTTATCGCAGATTGCGTTTCAGGCTGGACAGTGATCTGTGGTGTTGGAAAGTCATCTGCAGGTATTGGGGGGGGAGAAAAAAAAAAAGAAACAAGATAAAAATCACTACAGTTCAGCAGTACTGGATATGTGTATGCATTAGTAGAATACATTTACTTCAAGTTAAAATTGCAATATGGAGCTAAAAAGAGCTATAGAGGATATCATTTTTATATCCTAAGCACTAGAACACTAAAAGGGGTTTACAGAGTTTCAAGCTACAGTTTAATACCCACATTCCATTTTAGCTAAATAAGATGTAGAACAACCTTCATTTGGGACTTACTGGTACTCTATCCAGTGAGCATATAGTGTAAACCACATAAATATATAAAAGAAACATAATTTTATTATTAATAGAAACATTTTAAATGACAGTATAAATAGTGTTCACATACGCAATAATCAACCTCTTAGAGAACCATGAAAAAAACAAACACACAACACTAACAACAACAAAAAGGAACATACGTTGTACATAAAGCAAGGAACAGAATTTAAAATATCCTAACTTACCACACACAAATCCATCTGCACTAACGGCAAAGATGCTTTTTTCCTTGAGACTTTGGGGATGTGCACAAAACGCTTTTACAAATTTTTGTAGTTTATTTTCTGCTAACCACTGAGGCAACCACTTTAACTGACAGTCACATAAAAGACTTGAAGTATTTAGATGTCTGCAAGAAAAAAAAAAATGAATGACAATTCTTCATATAACCATTAACACAGCTGGCAAAAAAAAAAAGATTCTTTAAAAAGTCTTTGTTTTTTTATTCAAAGAGCAAGTTTAATGAATATATTACAGAGACAACGCAGACTCTTTTCTCGTAAATACACGATTCTTGCTTTATATTACTATACTGTAGCCTTGTATTGATGGGTTGCTGGACTGAATTCCTTTAGGGATACAATATGGAAGACATTTGTATGTGTGTGGGTTTCCTTCAGGTGCTCAGCTTATAGGAACCCTTTCCTAAGAGAACACAGAGACTGCATTGCTACTTCTCTTTCTAAACATGCTAACATGAAGTATGCAGATAAGGAATGTTTACTCTGTCATGAGATGTAGAGGGGCTGCCACTGCAGGCCTCTTCCCAAAAATGAAAGAGGTCTGACTGACTGCAGTATGTTTCAGTCAGTTGCAAAACAAGCATGCAGTAAATCAGTGTAAAAAAAAAAATAAACTGACCAAACATCTCGCTATAATTGTTTTGGGTTAGAGACTCCTGTCACATTGAAGTCAAAGGATCAGAATGACAACAAGGGAACTAGCATTCTCTAAAACAGTTCATTAACAGTTCGCCAACAATCTCCTATGACAGTGTCCTGTTAACTCAGACATGCATACTTTTTAGGGCCGTCACTCAAAGTACTAGAGTCAGCATAGCCACCAAGTAACTAGCTTGTTGAGAGGTAGGTCGGCAATGACATCCCCACGTTTACTTTAAAAGGGAACTTGTGAAGATAGTTATATAATAGCGGATACTGGAGCTGCTGGGCTATGCAGGAAAGGAATTCAGACTCAGTATGTGTATACTTATAAGTCAGTGACTACTAACTAGCAAAGCCAGTAATAGAATGGCAGATGTGGAACATATATCTTTAAAATAAGACTGCAGCAGCCATGTTTTCATCATTCATACTTTGACTAAATGAAACACATAATATAAAGTAGACTGGCTTTGATTTGTGTAGATAACATAAAATTCCCAGACTGCTCATCTGATTTGAGTGTGTGTGTGAGTGTGAATGAGTGTGTAGATACAAATGAGTCTTTATGCTGAATGTGTGAGTGATTTATATTCATAAAAAATATAAAACAGATGCACTAGAAACTTTTGGAAAAGCTTCCTCCCATTTCACACATCGTGCAATAAAGGTAACCTGCCATGACAACTATGGGAGCCATTGTGGACTTTATGAAAGTACAGGCTCCAGGCTGTCCTTTCATCTTTCCTTCATTTACCTGGAACTAGAACGTGTATATCAGGCAATATGCACATACTTATTCCAGGACAATGCCTCAGTAGTGAAAACAAGGAGAAGAATGACAACCCCATTGCATGCACCTCTAATAAGAGTAAGCAAAAGGCAGCTCTCCTTTTTTTATAGATTACCTGGAAAAGTAATTAAAGGAGGAAGTGATGCATACAAGCTAGTGGAAAGGATACATGAAGGTCATGGTAGAGTTAACTGTTGTCTTTTTTCTGGTACAGGCTAGATAATTAAAGCAAACATCCGCATGCTATCCCGCAGATTGAACACGCAAGCCCTAATTCTTTGACACAAGAATTCTTTGATTCTGTACAAATGCTGCATATTGCAAAGTTTTCATCATCATAGTGAAAAATAAAAAGTTAACTTACAATTGCTGTAGATTCTTCATTTGAGAGAACGCATTATTCTGCATTGACACAATTGCATTATTACTCAGATCCCTATATGAAAAGGAAATAAAATAATTAGCATTAACAATAATTAAAAACAACAAATCATGTCAAATATTGTATTACCAGGTGCACCTTTCTAATTGACTACATAGAAGTAACAGGAAAAGTTAAGACTGCCAGGCAACATTTGTAAAGCATGTGGCAAATTCAGAAATTTGCGACAGCTAGACTATTCAAGCAAATCACATCATATAACCCGTGCTAGTTGCAATTCGGAAACAAATGTGTTTGTTGCGCACAAATCAATCTCTATTCTACATAGAAAATGCAGTTAACTTTCCATTATGATAATGTGTGGAAACCAAGCTGCAAAAGGAGATGATCACGCTGAATCCTAGCTAATACAAGTAAAGATGTGTAGACCTCTCTCAATCGGTTTTGATAGGTAAATGTGGAGATACAGTATATGACCGCCCTGGGCAGTGTTAGACTAAAACAGTCTAGTGCATCTCCAAACTAGCAGAGATTCTATTTTCTACAACTGCCCCAAAGCACCAGGACTACTATAACACAAAGCAGTCTTCCGCCACCACCAGCCAGACTGGGTCACTTCTTATAGATAATAAAGGCTCATCTCTATGACTGACATCATGGTCTAATGTCGCTGTTCAGAACAGCATTTCAAATAGGGGAAAAAAAGTACAAGTTATATATATTGTTTATTAGAAAGTTGTCAGACTGCAGTAGCTGTACCCATAAATGTACCAAACGGTATTCTGGGACATGTAGTTCTAACTTTGGAGGCACCTATTTTATTTGAAAGGTAGAGTTAAAAAGCAGGAAGAGAAAGCAAGGCCAGTTTTCAATACTATTTTCTCCTATGTAGTAAACTCATTAATAAACTTGCACACGGAGATAAAAGCAAGAAACAATACAATGGAGTTTTGTCGAGCCAGGGAGTACAGCTTTAAGAACACATTTCTCACTCTTTAATAAAAGTTGTTCATTTATAGAAACCAATTACTTACAGATATTCAAGTGCATCCAACCATGAAAATGCCTTTTTTGTTATTGATCCTATCCGATTACCTTGGAGCATCCTTAAAAGCAAAAGAGCAAAATAAAATATCTTAAGTTTTGCAGCATTTAGGTGAAATAAATAGAATCTCAAAAGCCATAATGAAAAAAAAAAAACACACACACACACACACACACACACACACACACACCTTAGAGCATAATTAGCCAATAATAGATCTTTAACTTTTCACTTACAGCCTTTTAAGTTTTTCTAGCCCAGAAAATGCTCCGTTCATATCTTCAATGGTCCAAGAAATTTCATTATTCTTTAGATCTCTGTAAAAAATACTCAGTATTGTTAAAAGGCAGATAAACCCATACAATATTTAAACATATATAAATGATGAGTTTTTATGGGTTTTCTAGGACCATACATTCTTTGCCTACATGAATTGATGCAATGTTTACAAACGGTGAGGTTGGATACCCTGAGGCAATGCTAACTCTAGGATCCTGGGGAGAGCAGACTTTCTGCACTCACGTGACCTGCAATTCATAGCCATTGATAACCATGAGTAATTCCCTTCTCCACCCCTCAAGAGCAACATTGCAGCAGAAAAACAATGGATGATTTTCTAACATTTTACATTTCCCCTCCTCTTTTTTGTGGCCTTAGAAAACTGGAAGCACAAAAACGAGACCAGTGGAAGAATTACTGGAACTGGCTCCTATCTTAAATTGTCTTAAGAGATGCAAGGACTTAACCATGGCAAGCTTTGGCAATGAAGAAGAGTTCCTAACATAGCAAAACATTTACTTGCCTCACATGTTACACTCACTTACACTAAAACAACTGATCTTATTGCATTAAAACACCAACACAATGTGTAAACTGCACCCTTTTGATTGCATTTTATAATACAAGTTCGGATAGAAGAAAAATAAAATGTACATAATGCCTGCCAACATATCTAGCTAGCCCAGAAATGGGAGATTAAAATGAAAGTTTCCAAAGTTTTAATAAAACAGGAGCTCATAATATGTAAAAGTCACACACCATTACCATGGTGCTTTTGAAATGTGGTCCTATTTTAATCCAATAGAGTGCAAACATTATAGCAATAGCTAAACTGATAACCCCTAACCCTACTTAGAAGGCACAGACCCACACCAATGTGTGCGTCACAACATAACTACCAGGTGTAATAAGAAAACCAATCATTTGGGTCTATAATTTATTTGCTCTGGGAATTATATAACACTTGGTCATATGTCTACCTATGCTGGTGGAGATTGAAATATCCAACATACCAAAACAGAAGTGGTTTGATTTGTCTTGGCTACCATGGGAGAAGACAGCCACTGCTATCCTCAAGAACAATCATTTCTATATACAAGCAATAGCAATTTAAAGAAAATTAATAAAAATTTAAATGTCACTTGGATTAACTTTTAGCCCTACCTTACAGCATCACATTTTCCCAGAGTGTTGAAGTTTAATTATCAAGAACACTGGGGTGCAAGGGGAAAATGTGCAAATGCAAAAGCGCACATCATAATTTTGAATAGATGATGTATATAGACATGAACAAAAGGCTTAGTTCAGTTTTTACAACAAAAGGCTTTGCTCAATCTTTTCTTTGCAGAAGGGGATTTTTTTTTTCTCACAATGACTGAGATTCAAAGCTGGATCACATGCATTCATTCCAAGTCTGATCCAGTTCGCACCTCAATCAGATGTCACCATGAACGTCTTAAAATGATCACCACAGTACAAATCTCCCCTAGGACCCAAAGGAATAACATACTTAATCCACAGACACATTCATTCTGCTTTTCAATAAGCATTCTTTGCAAAGAGCACACTTTTCAATAAACATCCCTTGTATCGAGCAGAGCAAAACAAGAGGGAAAAAATGACACTTACAGTGTGTTCAGATTGGATAATCCATGAAATGCACCATCCGCGATATTACTAATTTGGTTGTTTCCTATAAATAGTCTACCAAGCAGGTTTAATCCCATAAAACTTGACTCTTCTAATCTTGTTAGATCATTGAAGGTTAAATCTCTGTAAAATGCAATAAAAAAGCAACCGGTTAGTGCATAAACCCCAAGTGTAAAACTCTGCAGCTTGTCCTGCTATCACTGTGGTGCCCAGCGTATAGGAGATATTTTCAGGTTTAATTAAAGCAGCATGCACTATAAGGAGAGAGACTGCACAACAAATAAGTCTAAGTGAAGTACAAAATGGCCTTAGTAATTCTGCTATGGAAAAAAAAAAAAAGTCTACAAACAAGTGTGGTAAGAAAGTCATGTTCTGGCATGAAATATGTACTAAAACTGGAACTAAATAAAAGCAACGTACAGCTCACTGAGTTTTTGGCAAAACTCCCAGGCATCGGGGCTGATCTGGCTGATGGCGTTCTGGCCAAGATGGAGGTGCTGTAACATAAGCAAGCCATACAACCAGCCTCTGCTAATCTCTGTGAGATTATTGTGATCCAGCAGCCTAAAAAATAATAACAAAAAAAAAGAGAAACATTGTAGGATGTTAGATGAACAGTCCGTTGACAGAAATATACTTATAACAGATATATCCTTTTCAGGTTATTTACTACAGAGCTATTGTTATAACAAAATTTTATTCTCATGGGACTCCTTCCATAAAACAGTGGATAATCATATAGACATCACCATGAAAATTTGGATCGAATACACCCCAGTTATATCAGATCATTTAGAACTTAAGTCATTCCTGCAAGTTACTTTGAATGCCAAGTCACAGAATAAAGGAAACCTGTACTAAAGCAAACCAGGCTTTCAGTATCTCTGTCCTTATGAAAAAGCTAGCTGCCCGGCTGCCTCTTAAAGGCACACTTTCAGTCATGAATGCAGCAGGGTGGGTTGGGGGGGGGAAGTTAAAACCCCTGATCTGCATACTTGTCCCAGGATAGTATTTTAATAAAGTACTAAAGGTAATAAAAGCAGCATGACAAGCAAGCAAGGAACATATTCAGGTAGGCAGCGGACTTCATTTTTTTGGGCACATAGCGTTGCTAAACCTAGACTTGACCAACTGAAGCAACCCCTATAGCCATTTGCTTAGCTAAATGCAGGTGGTGACCTTTTTTTGGGCCAAACAGTAGAATTATATAAAGTTATAACAGAATTATTATTTAAATGGTCAACATTCAACAGCATAAAATAAAAAACGAAGACTTACAAAAGTTCCATATTACTCAGTCCCCAGAATGCTCCATCCATAAGTCGTGTCATTCCATTTCTTTGCATGTTTAGAGATTTTAGGGCATCGAGACCCTGGAAAGTGAGACCATCAACTTGTCTCATTCGGTTACGTTTCAGCTCACTGCAACAAGGTAAAAAAAAAAAGGAGATGACTAATGCAGCTCAGGTGTGAGCACACAAATGAAATAGGCAAAACGCCTGAAGGTCAGAAAGCTAAAAGGCGCCTAATAACAATTTCACTAAAAATATGTTTGAATCAAACTCATCATAAAAGACAAAATTATATCTTTGTACCCGATCAAAGCAATATAGTTTTTAATACTTACAGGTGTTGTAAGTTAGACAGCTTAAACATCTTTGGTGGAATATAGCCAATTCGGTTCTTGTTGAGTTTCAATACTTGCAAAGTAGCAGATAGGTTGTCAAATGCACCCGGTTCCATAGAGGTTATAAGGTTTTTATTGATGTATCTACAGAAAAAAGGCAAAGCTTGAAAAAAAAGCAGCAACTTATTTGCAGATCTAGGAAAACATCACTGCGTAGTCAGCAAGTATTGTATAGTTAAAAGTCAACATGGGATTTGTTGCTACAGGCAATTTCCAAAACTAAATTACTGACCTATAGAGATGTTAACTGAACACTGGAGTTGGGGCTCGTTCACACTATAGCGGTGACCTGCATTTTTCTGCACAAGAATAGCGCAGGTCACTGCTAGGGCATGTAGAAAACAACTGACGTGCAGCGAGGTGTGCAAAAATATAGACATGCTGCATTTTTTTGCACCACGTCACACTTCGCTACTGTAGGGAGACATGAATTGAGTGAAACTTTGTAAACCCTCATTAAATGCCCCCAAATAGATACTAGCCTGCAGGCTAAAAGCAAAGAGGGCAATAGTTAGGTCATCCAATCAAATTTAAGCTGTCATTTTTCCAGACTTGGCCTGGAAGAGTTGGACTATAGCTGCCAAGAGCATAGCACACCATTTTTCTTAACCCATCGGTAGAAACATCAGGCACAACCAAAGCTACTTCCTAGTTTTTACACCTAAAACACCTTTTAAGCTTGAAATACAAATGAATGTTATATGCAGCTCTTGCTTCATGAGGTATGAATGAATGTATCCCTGAACAATAGAACTTTTTAAATGTATGTTACACTACAAGTATATACATTTTACATATAAAACATTGCTATGTTAAAAAACAAAAGTTTAAACAAGACAGGTACTTACAGGTATTTAAGTCTCAGCACAGGAAACGATGGTGCTTTAAGTTCAGTAATAAGATTGTTACTTAAATCTAAGGTTTCCAGCGACTGGTAAGGTTCTAGATGCTCTGGTAAAATGATATTAATCTTATTGTTTGTTCTGGAGAAAAAAAAAAAAAGAATACAATGTAATCATACAGTAACTGATGTACACCAAGCAGGTCAGAAATCTACTGATATACAATCTTCAATACAGAAAAGTGCTAAGAAAAAAAAAATGTAAATGGTACAGGGAAAACTGGAAGAAAAAGTATTTGAATGTTTAGAGTTTTTTTTTTTCTAGGGCAAGAAGTGAGCCCATCAACGTGTCAATGTTTCACATCCATACATGCCAATATATTACGTCCATATACAAGACCAATTGTAACATACACACAGCGTAATAAATGATACAGCTGTAGCTTCTTGAAAAATAATGTGGAAAAGCAGCAAAAACACAATACTGGTTTATTATCAAGGTAATTGCAGACAAGGTGTTAAAGCCATAAATTACTGGGAGTGATAAACTTTCCCTTGCAGCATTGCTTGTTACAGCAGGGGCCAGCAATTTCCTGAACTGCACACCCTCTCAATTGCAGCCTGAAAGTGTTCACTTATAATCCAGCCTGCTGCACAGGGACGCCTTTGTACACTAGATTTTTTTTTTTTAAACACTGATATTTCTTATGGCTGTAGGCATAATGGATTCTGTATCACAAAACATCAGAATGATTTAACATGCCCCATGTTGTCATAATTCTAGCCTCAAGTTTAACCAGTAAAAAAAAAAAAAAAAAGGAGCATTCTCTTCAGTAAGATTTTCAAATTCACATTATATTGCTGGAGGCATTTTTGTATTTTACTCTAGAAGGATGTAAAGCAGAAGGGACAATCGTCATTCAAAGACATTCATGATTTAAACCAGGTCCAAATAACTTGCTTGCATAGAGTAGAAAGAAAATGACACTTTTTATGGGTTACCCAAACATGGTTCCAGACCGCACCTAGATAACATACTAACAGAAATGTTAGTGAAGGACTCACTAGACAGGAGGAGCTTGGAAGTTGGTGGTGAGCTTACAGATCTTGGCCAGAGCCCCCCAAAAATGCCCACCTGCTTAATAAATGGTATAGGAGACACGAATAGACACGATTCCAAGCATTGGATAACACAACTGATTTTTTTTATTTAGTAAATTGGTTACTTAAAACACTCACTATACACATGATTTTCAGACAATTTCAACTAGGTTTCATTTGCAAAAACAAGCAAACAGATTAACTTCACCTATCAGCTGGGCACATACATTCCAAATTGTTAAAGTGATTGAACTTTTGATACATTTGTTTCATGAAATCACACAAGTAGACATAAAATTGTGTTTTTGTCGGACCTCAGGGAGACAGAATTGAATTTGCCATGAATAAAGTGACACTAACCCTAAGGAGTTACATTTTAAAAAAGCATTCAAAGTACCTTAATTATTAACAATACTGGACCTTAGGGATGCACAGATACTGGTATTTTGGTACCGAGTACGAGTACCGATAACTTTTTTCCGGTACTCGCCGATACCAATTACGAGTAACGGAAGTCCCATTCAGGAAGCCAGGTGGCGTGTAATGACTCGCCACCTGGCTTCCTGATTAGCCGGGAAGCGTGTAAAGAGTCACCACCCGGCTTCCCGATTAACAAGAAAGTCCCCTCTTACCTTAGTATGTGCAGCCTGTCACCCCCGGGGCCTCTCCAGCGAGAACGCGGCCTTCGTCCGGTACCCAGTCGGAGCCGTCTGGCCAATCAGGAAGCCGGGCGCCGTGTAATGACGCGACGCCCTGCTTTCTGATTGGCCCGGGAGGCCGGCTCCATGCTCTCGTCATGAGATGACGAGGGAGCATGAAGCCAGCTTCCCGGGCCAATCAGAAAGCAGGGCGTCGCGTCATTAGACGGCGCCCGGTTTCTTGATTGGACGGCTCCGGCTGGGTACCGGACGAAGGCCGCATTCTTGCTGGAGAGGCCCCCGGGGGTGACAGGCTGCACAAACTAAAAGGTAAGGTAACCTTACCTCTCAAGGCCAGCTTCCCGACCAATCAGTAAGCCAGGCAGCGCGTCATTAGACGCTGCCCGGCTTCCTGATTGGCCGGGAGGTCGGCTCCATGCTCTCGTCACAAGTGATGAGAGAGCATAGAGCCGCTTCCCAGTCAATCGCGAAACCGGGCAGCGTGTAATGACGCGCTGCCCGGCTTCCTGATACCTGGAAGTACTCGTGCTAGGCATCGGGGCATTTGGGCGAGTACGAGTACTTACCCAAATACTCGGAATCGGCACCGATATCGATACTAGTATCGGTGCATCCCTACTGGACCTTATTTGTGTATCCCTGTGTGTGTTGTAAAGCAGCCATCGCTTCATGCTCACTCCTGATTGATTTGAGGATCTCTAGCCGAGTGATAAACAAATGAGATACATTTTTGCTAATGGGATACTGGAATGCATTTTTTAGATTTAACTTCTGAATTTAGTGACACTTTAAACTTTAAAAAAGAAACCAAAAAGCCTACAAAAAACACCACACATGTTTAGGGCTGCAACAACTAAATCGACATAATCGATTATAATCGATTATTGAAAAAGTTGTCAACTTTTTCAATAATCGATTAATCGGCTTCTGATCAGTTGGCCCTGTTCACGGCTCCACACACGCTGCGCGCCGCACCTCCTCCACACCTCACGCTCGCCACTGCCAGACCCGCCCGCCAGCATCCACGCTCTTCACACCGCACCTCCTCCCCTCCTCACACTCACCGCCCGCCCGCGGGGAGATGTAATAAGGAGGAGCAGGTGTGGACGGATGACAGCCGCTGATAGGTCCGATCTCAGAAGCAAGTTGCTGGAAGACTGCTCAGGTAAGCCTGCACTTTCCCGCACATGGTGCTCTATAATATTGCTGGGATTTGTATTCCTCTATAGCTGATGGTACATTGTGCTCTGTATTATATAGAGCAATGTACCATCAGCTATAGAGGAATACAAATCCCAGCAATACATTATACACTGTATGTATAATGTATTGCTGGGATTTGTTGTACTCCTATATAGCTGGTGATATTCTGCACTGAGCTGTATAGAGGACTACAAATCCCAGCAATAATACATTATACAGTGCAATGCGGAATACCACAAGCTATAGAGGAGTACAACAAATCCCAGCAATAGTAAATTATACAGTGGTGCAATGCCGAATACCACTAGCTATAGAGGACTACAAAACCCAGCAACAGTACATTATACAGCGCAATGCAGAATACCGCCAGCTATAATGTACTATTGCTGGGATGTGTAGTCCTCTATAGTCGGTGCCATTCTGCATTCATTGCTGTATAATTTTACACTTTCCTTTTCACTATATTGCACACCACTATTTTTTTTTTTCTTTTCTTTTCTACTTCTACCGCTCCAAGCTTGCTCCTGTGATGAAGTGCAATCTCAATACAAACTAGTAGTCCATCACTGGAGCCATTTTTAAAAATGTATTTTATTGTTTATCCGATTAACCGATTAATCGAACTTAATAATCGGCTAACTAATCGATTTTGAAAATAATCGTTAGCTGCAGCTCTACACATGTTTAAATTTGCAAACAGGAAACAGACTGGGTCAGCAGACCCAGTTAAACTCTGGTTAGCAATGTGAGACGCACATACAGTTATGAATGTCTAAATGCTATAGGTCATCTACTTTGCCATTAGGCCAGGTCATCTTAGGAGCCCGCAATACTCAAGTAAATTGCAGCAATATAAGCCCTCTAATGAATCAGTAACATTTTCTGCAACATCAATCAATGAAAACACCCAACTCCTAACTAAACACACAAATCCTCAAATGCCACAAATTAAGATCTACATACGTGAGCATACTAGTACTTCTAAACCAACCATTTTGACATCTACTGCCACGACCACATTTCATTAATGCCTCCCATAAATTTGGTAGCCCGTGTATTTACAAAATAATCATACTTACAAAGACAGAAGTGTTATATTTGCAGATAACAATCCTAAATTGGGTATAGTCTTCAGGTCATTTCTATTCAGTCTCCTGTTAAAGACAGTTAATTTAGAAATATTAAGAAAACAAATCACTCACATTTACAATGCATATGCAATATATTATGATGTTCTTAGAGCCTATCCATAATCAACAGCTTAAGAGCTCAAAATGACTGGCGAACTTACAATTCACGAAGGTTATAAAGATGAATCATCGAAGTAGATTTGATTGAAGAAAGTTTGTTGTGGCTTAAATCCCTAAAAATGCAAAAAAACAAATGCATCAGTACAAAATAACAACTTGTTTCAGTACTACCACTGCAACTTTGGAACAATGGAAATGGGAGCACCTAAAGAACATATAAAATCCATATAGGTCATGTTCCCAAGCACTTTAAGGCAAAAAAGTAATATACGGCTCAAATGGCTGTTTTGTTTGAAGCATTATAACTTGCATGTCATCTTTAATATCAGTAATTCTTGTCCTTCCCTGGACATGTACACAAGTCCCAAGCAATAGCCACAGAAATTAGTAGTGGAAACTGGATGAGATTTTGCAGTCTAGCAAATTCTAAAAAGTGTATTCTTAATGCCTGAACACAAAATAAGACTGTGCACCACCACACTCCATGTTGATCTACCTAAAGTACCACGAGGCCAACAGCACTGTGTGTGGCCAAGAGCGCTCAAGTATAACAATGTGTGTTTATTATTAGCAAACACAACAAAACAACTGGAGATTTATTGTTCAAGAATGGAGACCGTGTACCTTTAAGTAATGATTCCTATTACACACTGCCCTGAAAAGGTCAGTACTTCAAACTGTCCCAATTATGTCCAGAATATTTCAAAATGGAAAGTGGGTTATTAGGGAACCCTACAGCTACTGAAAAGTTTTCATTTACCCAATAAACAGACAGACAATATTTTTGGCTGAAAAACTTACAGCCTCACCAATTACATTGGTGCCACTACATTATCTTTTTACTACTGCCCTACAATATAGTATACCATAAACATGTCAAAATAACTTACAATAAGCACTCTTTTGTATATGCTGAATAAGTTCACAACCTGTAAACAAGATTTCAGCAACAGGAGTAGAAAATATTCACTACTACAAGAGCCAAGACCTTTTGGAAAGATATTGAGAATGCACAGGTCTTAAAAGAAAATAGAAATCTTTAAGGCCCCATTCACACACAAATTGGCCTGCACGTACAGCTCCGTGCGGGGCCGTACCAAGTAGCTGCCGGGAAGGACAGGGGCTGCGTGTGATTAGTACGCAGCCCCCGTCCTTCTCTATGGGGCTACGCGGCCGAAAACTCACCTCAATTGCAGGTCCGTAGGGGTGCGGGTGAGCGTATTCATACGCCGCCGTAATGGATCCTGTCTGCGTCCCGGCCCGAAAACCCGCACCCCTACGGACCTGCAATTGAGGTGAGTTTTCGGCCGCGTAGCCCCATAGAGAAGGACGGGGGCTGCGTACTAATCACACGAAACCCGTCCTTCCCGACAGCTACTTTGTACGGCCCCGCACGCAGCTGTACGTGCAGGCCAATTCGTGCGTGAATGGGGCCTTATGCATAATATCAACATTATTACACAGAATTTATATTGGTTTGTGCAGCCCTTTACAAAATTAATGGGAGACAGTATTAGTTACATTAAAATTCAATACAAGATGATTAAGAGGACCATGTTCATGAGAGCTTACAATCTGAAAGAGAGGGACTAGTGGTACAAAAAGGTAGCAACTGTTAGGGATGAGCTGATGGAGAAAGTAGAAGTACAGTTTTTGGAAGGAGGCAGGATATCTTCACTGAAGATGTGTTTTCAGTGATCGCTCAAAGACAGAAAGAGTAGGAGATAGCCAGACAGACAGATACGGTATAGGGCGTTCCAGAGGATGGGGGAGAAGCTCTGGAGAAGTCTTGAAGGTGCACAAAGGAGAACGTGAGGAGGGAACTAGAGAGCAGGAGCTCTTGGGAGGAGCGGTGTGGTTTCAGTGCTATTTTGATAGGAGGCTAGAGATGTAGCCTGGGGTAGAATTGTGGAAGGCTTTGTATGTTGTTGTTGTTAGTTGGACATATCGAACCAGTAAAGGGATTGAGAGAGAATGGGGCGGCTGCCACTAAATGGTTGGCAAAGTGGGCAAGTCTAGCATCAGCATTAATGGAAGACTGAAGGGGGCAACAAGAACAGAGGTTTAATAGTCAAGGCAAGAGAGGACATGGAAGTGAATTAGTAGCTTTATAGAGGGGGGGGGGGGGGGGTTGTACGG